>NW_027100436.1:252611-299606 GCF_031753505.1 Anomalospiza imberbis | reverse complement strand
AAATTTTTGGGAATGTTGAGAATTTTAAAATTTCCCAAAATCTTTGATCCCAAACTGGGGGAAAATCCCAAAATTTGGCATCAGGAGGAGCCATTTTCTTGCCATTTTTGGGGATTTTTGGTCACGTTTTTCCCAAATTTTGCCCGTTTTTGGTCAGATTTTTGGGAATTTTTGGGGAATTTTTGGAAATTTTTGGGAATGTTGAGAATTTTAAAATTTCCCAAATCTTTGATCCCAAACTGGGGGAAAATCCCAAAATTCGGCATCAGGAGGAGCCATTTTCTTGCCATTTTTTGGGATTTTTGGTCACATTTTGCCCAAATTTCGTCCATTTTTCTCCAGATTTTTTGGGAATTTTTGGGAATTTTGGGAAATTTTTGGGAATGTTGAGAATTTTGGAATTTCCCATAATATGGGATCCCAAATTGGGGGAAAATCCCAAAAAATCGGCATCAGGAGGAGCCATTTTCTTGCCATTTAGGGATTTTTGGTCACATTTTTCCCAAATTTTGCCCATTTTTGGTCAGATTTTTGAGAATTTTTGGGGAATTTTGGGAAATTTTTGGGAATGTTGAGGATTTTAAAATTTCCCAAAATCTTTGATCCCAAAGTGAGGGAAAATCCCAAAAATCGGCATCAGGAGGAGCCATTTTCTTGCCATTTTTTGGGATTTTTGGTCACATTTTGCCCAAATTTCGTCCATTTTTCTCCAGATTTTTTGGGGAATTTTTGGGGAATTTTGGGAAATTTTTGGGAATGTTGAGAATTTTGGAATTTCCCAAAATCTTTGATCCCAAAGTGAGGGAAAATCCCAAAAATCGGCATCAGGAGGAGCCATTTTCTTGCCATTTTTTGGGATTTTTGGTCACATTTTGCCCAAATTTCGTCCATTTTTCTCCAGATTTTTTGGGGAATTTTTGGGGAATTTTGGGAAATTTTTGGGAATGTTGAGAATTTTGGAATTTCCCATAATATGGGATCCCAAATTGGGGGAAAATCCCAAAAATCGGCATCTGGGGGAGCCATTTTCTTGCCATTTTTGGGGATTTTTGGTCACATTTTGCCCAAATTTTGCCCATTTTTGGTCAGATTTTTGGGAATTTTTGGGGAATTTGGGGAAATTTTTGGGAATGTTGAGGATTTTAAAATTTCCCAAAATCTTTGATCCCAAATTGGGGGAAAATCCCAAAATATGGCATCAGGAGGAGCCATTTTCTTGCCATTTAGGGATTTTTGGTCACATTTTTCCCAAATTTTGCCCATTTTTGGTCAGATTTTTGGGAATTTTTGGGGAATTTTGAGAAATTTTTGGGAATTTTGAGAATTTTGGCATTTCCCATAATATGGGATCCCATTTTGGGGGAAAATCCCAAAAATCGGCATCTGGAGGAGCCACTTTGATGCCGTTTTTTGAGATTTTTGTCAAATTTTGCCCAAATTTCGCCCATTTTTCTTCAGATTTTTTGGGGAATTTTGGGAATTTTTGGGAATTCTTGGGAATTTTTGGAATTCTAGAATTTCCCAAATTCTGGGATCCCAAATTGGCTTCAAATCCCAAAAATGCCATCGTCACGCGCCATTTTGCCGCCGTCTTTTTTTTTCTTTGTGATTTTCGCCGATTTTTTCCCGGATTTTTTTTCCCGGCTTTTCCCGGGGAAAATTCTCCCAAAATTCCCCCAAAATTCCCGAATTTTCCCCCAAAAGTTCGAGCCGGGGGTGCTGGACGCCTGCCTGTTCATCCTGGACCGCCGGGGGATGCCGCACAGCGCCCGCGGCGACCCCGTCATGGTGGCGCGCGTCGTGTCGGCCATGGTGAGCGCGGAACCTTCCGGAACTCGCGGAAACCCGGGGATTTCGGGGGAAATTCGGGGATTTCGGGGGAAATTCGGGGATTTCGGGGAAAATTCGGGGATTTGGGGTGGCATTGCAGGGATTTGGGGAGGATTTTGGGGGATTCTTGGGGAAAATTCGAGAATTCTGGGAGGAATTTGGGGGATTTTGGGGGGAAAAAATTGGGAATTTTGGGGAAAATTTGGGAATTTTTGGGGAAAACTGGGAGTTCTAGGGGAAATTTTGGGGAATTTTTGGCAATTTTGGGGGAGATTTGGGAATTTTGGGGGAAATTTTGGGAAATTTGGGGAACTGCGGGTGAAATATGGGGGATTTGGGGAAAATTTGGGGAATTTTCGGGAATTTTTGTGAATTTTGGGATAAATTTTGGAATGTTTGGGGAAATTTGGGGATTTTTTGGAGGAATTTTTGGGGAATTTTGGGGGAATTTGGGTGAAATTTCAGGAATTTTGGGGAAAATTTGGGAATTTTTGGGGAAAATTGGGAATTTTGGGGGAATTTTTGGGGAATTGGGGGACTTTTGAGAGAAATTTTGATATTTCTGGGGAAAATTTGGGAAATTTTGGGGGAATTTTTGGCAAATTTGGGGAATTTTTGGGGCAATTTAGGAATTTGGGGGGAAATTTGGGGAAATTTGGGGAACTTCAGGTGAAATTTGGGGAATTTGGGAAAAATTTGGAGAATTTTTCTGGAATTTTTGTGAATTTTGGGGAGAAATTCTGGAATTTTTGGGGAAATTGGGGATTTTGGGGGAAAGTTTGGGAATTTGGGGGAATTTTGAGAGAAATTTTGATATTTCTGGGGAAAATTTGGGAAATTTGGGGGAATTTTGGGCAATTTTGGGGAAATTTGGCAGTTTTGGGGGAGATTTGGGAATTTTGGGGAACTTTGGGGGAAATTTGGGGAATTTGGGAAAATTTGGGGAATTTTTGGGAATTTTTGTGAATTTTGGGAGAAATTTTAGGGGAATTTTTGGGGCATTTGGGGATTTTTTTGGAGAAATTTGGGGGAATTGGGGGGAATTTTGGGGGGAATTTGAAATTTCAGGAATTTGGAAAAAATTTGGGGATTTTTGGGAAAATTCTGGAATTTTGGGGGAAAATTGTGAGTTTTGGGGGAAAATTTGGAAATTTCTGAGGAAATTTTGGGAATTTGGGGGGAAATTTGGGAATTCTTGGGAAATTTTGGGTATTTGGGGGAAATTCTGGAATTTTCAGGGAACATTGGGGACTTTTGGGGAAAATTTGGGGGAAATTTGGGACTTTGGGGGAAAATTTGGGACTTTGGGGGAAATTCCTGGGATTTTTGGGGAAGTTTCTGGGATTTGGGAGGAATTTGGGGGAATTTTGGGGAAATTTGGGGATTTTTTTTTTCAAAATTTGGGAATTTATGGGGGAAATTCAGGGATTTTTTGGGAAATTTGGGAGTTTTTGGGGAAATATGGAGGTGTGAGGGGAAATTTAGGAAATTTTTTGGGAAATTTGGGGCATTTTTGGGGAAATTTGGGAATTTTGGGGGAAAATCCGGGATTTTTGGGGAAATTTCTGGGATTTGGGGTGGAATTCCAGGAATTGGGGAGGAATTTTGGGGGATTTTGGGGCAAAATTCCTGGAATTTGGGGGTAATTTGGGCAGGTTTTGGGTGGAATTCTGGTTATTATTTCAAAATTTTGGGGAGAATTCCGAGGATTTGGGGCAGATTCTCAGAATTTTTGGGCAAAATTCGGATTTTTTGGGGAAAATTGGGGAATTCTTGTGGAAATTTTGGCGTTTAGGGGAAAATTCCTGGGATTTTTGGGGAAATTCTGGGAATTTTGGGGGGAATTTGGGGAATTTTGGGAGTTTTGGGGGAAATTCCTGGGATTTTGGGAAGAATTTGGGGGGAATTAGGGAGGGTTTTGGGTGGAATTCTGGAGATATTTGGGGAATTTTGGGGAGAATTCCGAGGATTTGGGGGAAATTCTGGGAATTTTGGGGGAAATTTCTGGGATTTGGGGTGAAATTCTGGGGATTTGGGGGGGATTTTGGCGGATTTGGGGGCAAATTCTTGGAATTTTGGGGGGATTTGGGGAAATTCCCGGAATTGTGGGGGAAATTCTGGAGATTTTTGGGAATTTTGAGCAGAATTCCGAGGATTTTGGCAAATTTTTGGAATTTTGGGGAAAATTCCTGGGATTTTGGGGGGGGAATTCTGGAGATTTTTTTTGGAATTTGGGGGTAATTCTTCAGATTTTGGCAATTTTTTGGAATTTTGGGGGAAATTCCTGGGATTTGTTGCAGAATTCTCAGGATTTGGGGGATTTTTGGGAATTTCAGATTGGGAATTGGGGGAATTTTTCCTGGATTTTCTCCAGAATTCCAGGAGTTTGGGGCAGAATTCCCTTGGAATTCCCGAGGTCTGGGGCTGGGGTTTTCCCAATTTGGGCAGAAATTTTTGGGAATTTTGGGGATTTTGGGGAATTCTGGGATTTCACCATTTCCCAGAATTAATTCTGCCAATTTTGGGATCTTTAGGGTGCATTTCTGCTGGGAATTTTCGTCATTTTGGTGGAAATTTTGCAATTTTGGGCAGAAATTTGGGGATTTTTGGCCCAAATTTTTCAGGAATTTTGGGAATTTCAGGATTTTTCAAATTTCACCATTTCCCAGGAATATTTTCAGGAATTTTGGAGTCTTTAGGGTGGAGTTTTGCTGGGAATTTTCATCATTTTGGTCAGAAATTATGGGATTTTAGGGCAAAATTTTGGGGTATTTTTGGGATTTTTTGGGAATTTTTGGATTGTCAAGATTTCACCATTTCCCAGGAATATTTTCAGGAATTTTGGGGTTTTTAAGTTGGATTTTTGCTGCGAATTTTCATTTTTTTGGTGGAAATTTTACAATTTTAGGCAGAAATGTGGGGATTTGGGGCCAAATTTTTTTGGAATTTTTCTGGACTTTTTTGGAATTTTTTGGAAATGTTGGGATTTTCAGGATTCCAACTTTTCCCAGGAATAATTCTGCCAAGTTTGGGATGGCAAGGGCGGAGTTTTGTGGGAATTATCAGCATTTTGGGATGAAACTTTGCTCATTTAGGCTGGAATTTCCCCAATTTTGAGCAGAAATTTGGGGATTTGGGGGCAGAAATTTTGGGAATTTTGAGAATTTTTTGGGAATTTTTGGATTGTCAAGATTCCACCATTTCCCAGGAATATTTTCAGGAACTTTGACCTCTTTCAGCCGGACTTTTGCTGGGAATTTCCGTCGTTCCCCCCCACAATTTTCGCATTTTCCGCCCGATTTTCCTGGAAATTTCGGGTTGTTTTTTTTTTTTTTTTTTTTAATTTTTTCCCCAAAATCCCGGTTTTTTCCCCCAAAAATTCCCATTTTTCCCATCCCAGGTGAACTCCCTGGACGACAGCGGGGTGCTGGTGGGGAACTGGACCGGGGATTACTCGCAGGGCACGAACCCCTCGGCATGGGCCGGCTCCGTGGGGATCCTGCGCAGCTTCCACGGCTCCGGCAGCCCCGTCCGCTACGGCCAGTGCTGGGTGTTCGCCGGCGTGGTCACCACGGGTGGGCACTGGTTCTTACTGGTTTATACTGGGAGGGACTGGGAGGGGGAAAGCGGCGAAAAAATGGTGGGAAAATGGTGAAAAACGGGCGAAAAATGGGGAAAATATGGGGATAAAAGGGTTAAAAAGGGGTTAAAATTGGATATGGGGTTACTGGTTTGGACTGGTTTGGACTGGTTCATACTGGTTCTTACTGGTTTATACTGGGAGGGACTGGGCGGGGGAAAGCGGCAAAAAAATGGTGGGAAAATGGTGAAAAACGGGCGAAAAATGGGGAAAATATGGGGATAAAAGGGTTAAAAAGGGGTTAAAATTGGATATGGGGTTACTGGTTTGGACTGGTTTGGACTGGTTCATACTGGTTTTTACTGGTTTATACTGGGAGGGACTGGGAGGGGGAAAGCGGCAAAAAAATGGTGGGAAAATGGAGAAAAACGGGCGGAAAATGGGGAAAATATGGGGATAAAAGGGTTAAAAAGGGGTTAAAATTGGATATGGGGTTACTGGTTTGGACTGGTTTGGACTGGTTCATACTGGTTTATACTGGGAGGGACTGGGAGGGGGAAAGCGGAGAAAAAATGGTGGGAAAATGGTGAAAAACCGGCAAAAAATGGGGAAAATATGGGGAAAAAAGGGTTAAAAAGGGGTTAAAATTGGATATGGGGTTACTGGTTTGGACTGGTTCATACTGGTTTATACTGGTTCATACTGGTTTATACTGGTTCTTACTGGTTTATACTGGGAGGGACTGGGAGGGGGAAAGCGGCGAAAAAATGGTGGAAAAATGGTGGAAAATGGGCGAAAAATGGGGAAAATATGGGGATAGAAGGGTTAAAAAGGGGTTAAAATTGGATATGGGGTTACTGGTTTGTACTGGTTTATACTGGTTTATACTGGTTCTTACTGGTTTATACTGGGAGGGACTGGGAGGGGGAAAGCGGCAAAAAATGGTGGGAAAATGGAGAAGAACGGGCGAAAAATGGGGAAAATATGGGGATAAAAGGGTTAAAAAGGGGTTAAAATTGGATATGGGGTTACTGGTTTGGACTGGTTTGGACTGGTTCATACTGGTTCTTACTGGTTTATACTGGGAAGGACTGGGCGGGGGAAAGTCGTGAAAAAATGGTGGGAAAATGGTGAAAAACGGGTGAAAAATGGGGAAAATATGGGGGGGAAAGGGTTAAAAAGGGGTTAAAATTGGATATGGGGTTACTGGTTTGGACTGGTTTGGACTGGTTCATACTGGTTTATACTGGGAGGGTCTGGGCGGGGGAAAGTCGTGAAAAAATGGTGGGAAAATGGTGAAAAACAGGTGGAAAATGGGGAAAATATGGGGATAAAAGGGTTAAAAAGGGGTTAAAATTGGATATGGGGTTACTGGTTTGGACTGGTTCTTACTGGTTCATACTGGTTTATACTGGTTTATACTGGGAGGGACTGTGAGGGGGAAAGCAGCAAAAAAATGGTGGGAAAATGGTGAAAAACGGGCGGAAAATGGGGAAAATATGGGGATAAAAGGGTTAAAAAGGGGTTAAAATTGGATATGGGATTACTGGTTTGTACTGGTTCATACTGGTTCATACTGGTTTATACTGGTTTATACTGGTTCTTACTGGTTTATACTGGGAGGGACTGGGAGGAGGAAAGCGACAAAAAATGGTGGGAAAATGGTGAAAAACGGGCAAAAAATGGGGAAAATATGGGATAGAAGGGTTAAAAAGGGGTTAAAATTGGATATGGGGTTGCTGGTTTGGACTGGTTCTTACTGGTTCATACTGGTTTATACTGGTTTATACTGGGAGGGACTGGGAGGGGGAAAGCGGCAAAAAAATGGTGGGAAAATGGTGAAAAACGGGCAAAAAATGGGGAAAATATGGGGGGAAAAAGGGTTAAAAAGGGGTTAAAATGGGATATGGGGTTACTGGTTTGGACTGGTTTGAACTGGTTCATACTGGTTTATACTGGGAGGGACTGGGGGGGAAGCGGCAAAAAAATGGTGGGAAAATGGTGAAAAACGGGCGGAAAATGGGGAAAATATGGGGATAAAAGGGTTAAAAAGGGGTTAAAATTGGATATGGGGTTACTGGTTTGGACTGGTTTGGACTGGTTTATACTGGTTTATACTGGTTTATACTGGGAGGGACTGGGAGGGGGAAAGCGGCAAAAAAATGGTGGGAAAATGGTGAAAAACGGGCGAAAAATGGGGAAAATATGGGGATAAAAGGGTTAAAAAGGGGTTAAAATTGGATATGGGGTTACTGGTTTGGACTGGTTTGGACTGGTTCATACTGGTTCTTACTGGTTTATACTGGGAGGGACTGGGAGGGGGAAAGCGGCAAAAAATGGTGGGGAAATGGTGAAAAATGGGCAAAAAATGGGGGAATTTGGGGAAAAAAGGGTTAAAAAGGGGTTAAAATTGGATATGGGGTTACTGGTTTGGACTGGTTCATACTGGTTCTTACTGGTTTATACTGGGAGGGACTGGGAGGGGGAAAGCGGCAAAAAAATGGTGGGAAAATGGTGAAAAACGGGCGAAAAATGGGGAAAATATGGGGATAAAAGGGTTAAAAAGGGGTTAAAATTGGATATGGGGTTACTGGTTTGGACTGGTTTGGACTGGTTCATACTGGTTTATACTGGTTTATACTGGGAAGGACTGGGAGGGGGAAAGCGGCAAAAAAATGGTGGGAAAATTGTGAAAAATGGGCGGAAAATGGGGAAAATATGGGTATAAAAGGGTTAAAAAGGGGTTAAAATTGGATATGGGGTTACTGGTTTGGACTGGTTTGGACTGGTTCATACTGGTTCTTACTGGTTTATACTGGGAGGGACTGGGAGGAAGAAAGCGACAAAAAATGGTGGGAAAATGGTGAAAAATGGGCAAAAAAATGGGGAAAATATGGGGAAAAAAGGGTTAAAAAGGGGTTAAAAGTGGATATGGGGTTACTGGTTTGGACTGGTTTGGACTGGTTCATACTGGTTTATACTGGTTTATACTGGGAGGGTCTGGGCGGGGGAAAGCGGTGAAAAAATGGTGGGAAAATGGTGAAAAACGGGCAAAAAATGGGGAAAATATGGGGATAGAAGGGTTAAAAAGGGGTTAAAATTGGATATGGGGTTACTGGTTTGGACTGGTTTGGACTGGTTCATACTGGTTCTTACTGGTTTATACTGGGAGGGACTGGGAGGGGGAAAGCGGCAAAAAATGGTGGGAAAATGGTGAAAAACGGGCGAAAAATGGGGAAAATATGGGGGGAAAAGGGTTAAAAAGGGGTTAAAATTGGATATGGGGTTACTGGTTTGGACTGGTTTGGACTGGTTCATACTGGTTCTTACTGGTTTATACTGGTTTATACTGGGAAGGACTGTGAGGGGGAAAGCAGCAAAAAAATGGTGGGAAAATGGTGAAAAACGGGCGGAAAATGGGGAAAATATGGGGATAAAAGGGTTAAAAAGGGGTTAAAATTGGATATGGGATTACTGGTTTGTACTGGTTCGTACTGGTTCATACTGGTTCTTACTGGTTTATACTGGGAGTGGGAAAGCGGCGAAAAAATGGTGGAAAAATGGTGAAAAATGGGCGAAAAATGGGGAAAATATGGGGATAAAAGGGTTAAAAAGGGGTTAAAATTGGATATGGGGTTACTGGTTTGGACTGGTTTGGACTGGTTTATACTGGTCCTTACTGGTCCTTACTGGTTCATACTGGTTCATACTGGTTCATACTGGTCGAACCCCAACCCACAACTCAACATTTTACTGGTTCATACTGGTTTATACTGGTTTACATTGACTTCTATTGCCATATACCGGTCCATACTGGTTTATACTGGTCCTTACTGGTTCATACTGGTTTGTACTGGTTTATACCAGTCTGCACCCGTCCATACTGGTCCGTACTGGTCCTTACTGGTTTATACTGGTTTATACTGGTGGAACCCCATCCCACAACTCAATATTTTGCTGGTTCATACTGGTTTATATCGACTTCTATTGCCCTATACTGGTTTATACTGGTCTGTACTGGTTTATACTGGTCTGTACTGGTTCATACTGGTTTATACTGGTCTGTACTGGTCAGTGCTGCGCTGCCTGGGCCTGCCCACCCGCACGGTGACCAACTACAACTCTGCCCACGACACGGACACGTCGCTGACCACCGACATCTACCTGGACGAGGCCATGCGGCCCCTGGAGCGCCTCAACACCGACTCCGTCTGGTACTGGGCAAACTGGTTTATACTGGTTTATACTGGTTTGGGCTGGTTTGGGGCAGAGGGCGAAAAAACGGGGGGAAAAGGGCAAAAAATGGGTGAAAAATGGGGAAAATATGGGGGAGAAAGGGTTAAAAATGGAGTAAAAGGCGGTTTGGACTGGTTTGGACTGGTTTTGACTGGTTTATACTGGTTTGGACTGGTTTGGGCTGGTTTGGACTGGTTTGGACTGGTTTGGGCTGGTCCATACTGGTCTGTACTGGTCTATACTGGTCCGTACTGGTTTTTATTGGTCTGTACCAGTTTATACTGGTTTATACTGGTCTTTACTGGTTTATACTGGTCCATACTGGTCCGTACTGGTTTATACTGGTCCGTACTGGTTTATACTGGTCCATACTGGTGCATACCGGTCCATACTGGTCCATACTGGTTTATACAGGTCCGTACTGGTCCATACTGGTCCGTACTGGTTTATACTGGTCTGTACTGGTTTATACTGGTCTGTACCAGTTTATACTGGTTTGTACTGGTCTCTACTGGTTTATACTGGTCCGTACCAGTTTATACTGGTTTGTACTGGTCTCTACTGGTTTATACTGGTCCATACTAGTCCATACTGGTCCATACTGGTCCATACCAGTCCATACCGGTCCATACTGGTCCATACCGGTCCATACTGGTCCATACTGGTCCATACTGGTTTGTACTGGTCCGTACCAGTCCATACTGGTCCATACTGGTTTATACTGGCCCATACCATCCCATACTGGTTTATACTGGTCCATGCTGCTTCATAGCCATCCATACTGGTTTATACTGGTCCGTACTGGTCCATACTGGTTTATACTGGTCCATTCCAGTCCATACTGGTCCATACTGGTTTATACTGGCCCATACCATCCCATACTGGTTTATACTGGTCCATACTGCTTCATAGCCATCCATACCGGTTTATACTGGTCCGTACTGGTCCATACTGGTTTATACTGGTCCATGCTGGTGCAGGAACTTCCACGTGTGGAACGACTGCTGGATGAAGCGGCCGGACCTGCCCGAGGGCTACGACGGCTGGCAGGTGGTGGACGCCACGCCCCAGGAGACCAGCAGCGGTACTGGGCCATACTGGTTTATACTGGGCCATACTGGTTTATACTGGGAGGTGACTGGGAGCAGGAAAATGGGGCAAAAACGGCGGGAAAATGGTTAAAAATGGGGGGGAAATGGGGGGAAATGGGGATTTGGGGTTACTGGTTTGTACTGGTTTGTACTGGTTTGGGGCTGGTGGTTACTGGTTTATACTGGTTTATACTGGGAGGGGACTGGGAGGGAGGAAATGGGGCAAAAACTGCGGGAAAAGAGCAAAAAAAGGGTTAAAAATGGGGGAAATGGGGATTTGGGGTTACTGGTCTGTACTGGTTTGTACTGGTCTGTACTGGTCCTTACTGGTCCGTACTGGTCCATGCTGGTCCGTACGGGTCCATGCTGGTCCGTACTGGTCCATTCTGGTTTATACTGGTCCATGCTGGTCCGTACTGGTCCATACTGGTCCATGCTGGTCCGTACTGGTCCATACCGGTCCATATTGGTCCGTACTGGTCCGTACTAGTCCGTACTGGTCCGTACTGGTCCATACTGGTCCATGCTGGTCCGTACTGGTCCATACTGGTCCATATTGGTCCGTACTGGTCCGTACTAGTCCGTACTGGTCCGTACTGGTCCGTACTAGTCCGTACTGGTCCGTACTGGTCCATACTGGTCCATGCTGGTCCGTACTGGTCCATATTGGTCCGTACTGGTCCGTACTAGTCCGTACTGGTCCGTACTGGTCCATACTGGTCCATACTGGTCCATACTAGTTTGTACTGGTCAGTACTGGTCCGTACTGGTCCTGACTGGTTCGTACTGGTCCTTACTGGTCCGTACTGGTCCATTCTGGTCCATACAGGTGCATACTGGTCCATATTGGTCCATACTGGTCCGTACTGGTCCTTACTGGTCTGTACTGGTCCTTACTGGTCCGTACTGGTCCATACTGGTTTATACTGGTCCATTCGGGTCCATACTGGTCCATTCGGGTCCATACTGGTCCATACTGGTTTATATTGGTCCATACTGGTCCGTACCGGTCAGTACTGGTCCGTACTGGTGCATACTGGTCCGTACTGGTTTATACCGGTCCGTACTGGTCCGTACTGGTCCATACTGGTCAGTACTGCTCCGTACCAGTCAGTACTGGTCCATACTGGTCCGTACTGGTCCGTACTGGTCCGTACTGGTCCGTACTGGTCCATATTGGTCCATACTGGTCCATACTGGTCCGTACTGGTCCGTACTGGTCCATACTGGTCCGTACTGGTTCCAGGCCTGTTCTGCTGCGGGCCCTGCTCGGTCACGGCCGTCAAGAACGGCGACGTTTTCCTCAAGTACGACACGCCCTTCGTCTTCGCCGAGGTGGGCGGGGCTCATTATGCAAATGAGGGATTAGGTGGGTGGGAGGCGTGGCTAATGTTGCTAAAAGGGGGTGATTAATTATGCAAATGAGATGGGTAATTATGGAAAGGAAGCTGGGGAGCAATGGCCGTGCGCTGGTGGCTTGAGGTTGTGGGCGTGGCTTTTGTTATGCAAATGAGTGTCTAATTAGGCAAATATGTATAATTAATGACGCTGTGGGTTGATGGTTAAATATGCAAATGAGGCGGTAAATTATGGAAATGAACACCTGAACAATGGCAGTCTGCTGGCAGTTTCGGGTGCAAGGCGTGGCTTAATTATGCAAATTAGGATATGATTATGCAAATTAATACGTGTAATTAACGGTGCTGCTGAGGGGTAAAATTAATTTTGCAAATGAGAACGTTAAATAAGAGAAGGAGCAGGTAAACAATGGCAACGCACTGGCGGCTTGCGGTGGTGGATTTATTATGCAAATCAGGCCTTAATTATGCTAATTAGCAGACATAACAAATGGTGCTGAGGGGGTGATCACCAATTATAAAAATGAGACTCTCAGGGACATGCCCTAATTATGCGAACCCGAGGCTAATTAGCCTAACACTGAACCATAATTAACAATGCTGCTGTGGGGGCTTAGTGAGGACACTAATAACCTAATTAATTATGCAAATGAGCCGGCTAATAACGCAGGCGAACACCGACAAGGCGTGCTGGCAGCCGCTGTGGGCGTGCCCTAATTACACAAAGCAGGGTTAATTACCCTAACAACAAACCATAATTAATGCTGCTGGGGCGGGGCGGGGGGGGGTATTGAGGACACTAACGACCTAATTAATTATGCAAATGAGCGGGTTAATTACGCAGGTGAACAGCGACAAGGTGTACTGGCAGCGGCAGCCGCACGGGGGCTTCGCCGTGGTGCACGTGGAGGAGGGCGCGATCGGCCGCAGGATCAGCACGCTGGGCGCCGGCTCTGCGGCCAGAGTGGACATCACTGACCAGTACAAGCACCCCGAGGGTCAGTGAGTGACCACTGAGTGACCACTGAGTGACCCCTGAGTGACCACTGAGTGACCACTGACCCCTGAGTGACCCCTGAGTGACCATAGAGTAACCCTTAGTGACCGATGAGTGACCACAGGATCAGCACGCTGGGCGCCGGCTCTGCGGCCAGAGTGGACATCACTGACCAGTACAAGCACCCCGAGGGTCAGTGAGTGACCACTGAGTGACCACTGAGTGACCACTGAGTGACCACTGACCCCTGAGTGACCACTGACCCCTGAGTGACCCCTGAGTGACCATAGAGTAACCCTTAGTGACCGATGAGTGACCGCAGGATCAGCACGCTGGGCGCCGGCTCTGCGGCCAGAGTGGACATCACTGACCAGTACAAGCACCCCGAGGGTCAGTGAGTGACCACTGAGTGACCACTGAGTGACCACTGAGTGACCACTGACCCCTGAGTGACCCCTGAGTGACCATAGAGTAACCCTTAGTGACCGATGAGTGACCGCAGGATCCGCACGCTGGGCGCCGGCTCTGCGGCCAGAGTGGACATCACTGACCAGTACAAGCGCCCCGAGGGTCAGTGAGTGACCACTGAGTGACCACTGAGTGACCACTGACCCCTGAGTGACCCCTGAGTGACCATAGAGTAACCCTTAGTGACCGATGAGTGACCGCAGGATCCGCACGCTGGGCGCCGGCTCTGCGGCCAGAGTGGACATCACTGACCAGTACAAGCACCCCGAGGGTCAGTGAGTGACCACTGAGTGACCACTGAGTGACCACTGAGTGACCACTGACCCCTGAGTGACCCCTGAGTGACCATAGAGTAACCCTTAGTGACCGATGAGTGACCGCAGGATCAGCACGCTGGGCGCCGGCTCTGCGGCCAGAGTGGACATCACTGACCAGTACAAGCACCCCGAGGGTCAGTGAGTGACCACTGAGTGACCACTGAGTGACCACTGAGTGACCACTGACCCCTGATTGACCCCTGAGTGACCATAGAGTAACCCTTAGTGACCGATGAGTGACCGCTGGATCCGCACGCTGGGCGCCGGCTCTGCGGCCAGAGTGGACATCACTGACCAGTACAAGCACCCCGAGGGTCAGTGAGTGACCACTGAGTGACCACTGAGTGACCACTGAGTGACCACTGAGTGACCACTGACCCCTGAGTGACCCCTGAGTGACCATAGAGTAACCCTTAGTGACCGATGAGTGACCGCAGGATCTGCACGCTGGGCGCCGGCTCTGCGGCCAGAGTGGACATCACTGACCAGTACAAGCACCCCGAGGGTCAGTGAGTGACCACTGAGTGACCACTGAGTGACCACTGACCCCTGAGTGACCCCTGAGTGACCATAGAGTAACCCTTAGTGACCGATGAGTGACCGCAGGATCCGCACGCTGGGCGCCGGCTCTGCGGCCAGAGTGGACATCACTGACCAGTACAAGCACCCCGAGGGTCAGTGAGTGACCACTGAGTGACCACTGAGTGACCACTGACCCCTGAGTGACCACTGAGTGACCCCTGATGCCTAAGTGACCACTGAGTGACCCAGAGTGGACGTCACTGACCAATAAGAACTGATGACCCAACCCTTGATCTTTTGACCCAACTAATTACAGATGACCCAACCAATGACCAATGACCCAACCAATGACCACTTGACCCAACCCTTGACTGATGACCCAACCCTTGATCTCTTGATCCAAACCTTGACCCATGACCCCAACCAATGACTGATGACCCCACCAATGACCAATGACCCAACCAATGACCCCTTGACCCAACCAATGACCACTTGACCCAACCCTTGACTGATGACCCAGCCCAACCCTTGACTGATGACCCAGCCCTTGACCAATGACCCAACCAATGACCAGTGACCCAACCATTGACCAATGACCCCACCAATGACCCCTTGACCAATGACCCATTCCTTGACCCAACCCTTGACCCATTGACCCAATGACCCCTTGACCCAACCAATGACCTCTTGACCAATGACTCAATCCTTGACCCAACCCTTGGCCAATGACCCAATGACCCAACCAATGACCCCTTGACCCAACCCTTAACCCAACCAATGACCAGTGATCCAACCATTGACCAATGACACCACCAATGGCCCCTTGACCAATGACCCAATCCTTGACCCCTTGACCCAACTAATGACCAATGACCCAACCAATGACCAATGATCCAACCAATGACCAATGACCCAACCAATGACCGATGACCCAACCCTTGATCTCTTGACCCAACCAATGACCAATGACCCAACCCTTGACCCATGACCCATCCCTTGACCCATGACCCCAACCCTTGACCCATGACCCAACCAATGACCCCTTGACCCAACCAATGACCACTTGACCCAACCCTTGACCCATGACCCAACCAATGACCCCTTGACCTAACCAATGACCAATGACCCAACCAATGACCCCTTGACCTAACCAATGACCAGTGACCCAACCAATGACCCCTTGACCTAACCAATGACCAATGACCCAACCAAGGACCCCTTGACCTAACCAATGACCAGTGACCCAACCAATGACCCCTTGACCTAACCAATGACCAGTGACCCAACCAATGACCCCTTGACCTAACCAATGACCAATGACCCAACCAATGACCCCTTGACCTAACCAATGACCAATGACCCAACCAAGGACCCCTTGACCAATGGCCTAATCCTTGACCCAACCAATGACGAATGACCCAACCATTGACCAATGACCCCACCAATGACCCCTTGACCAATGAGCCAACCAATGACCCCTTGACCCTTTGACCCCCGGCCAGGCTCGGAGGAGGAGCGCCGCGCCGTCTCCACGGCCACTTCTCACGGCTCGCGGCCGCGCCAGCGGGGCCCGGCCTCAGCCGGAGAGGTGACGCTGACCGTAGGGGCCGGTCCAGCCGTGGCCGGAGCCGATCTGGAGCTGCGGGCAGTGGTCAAGAACCAAGGGCTGGAGCCTCGGACGCTGCGGCTGCGCTTCTCCCTCTGCGCCGTCCGCTACACCGGAGTGGCCGGAGCCGCCTTCCGGCAGGAGCAGCACCGCCGGACGCTGCCCCCGGGCCAGGGTGAGCCACTGGGAGGGACTGGTTTATACTGGGTTATACTGGTTTATACTGGGAGAGGGTTTTCGGTCACCCAAAGGGTGAAAAATGGGGGAAAATTGGTGTTAAATTCAGTATTTGGTACTGGTTTATACTGGTTTGGTATCGGTTTGTGCTGGTTTGCTACTGGTTTGTACTGGTTTATACTGGTTTGTTCTGGTTTGTACTGGTTTGTACTGGGAGGGGACTGGAAGGGACTGGTTTATACTGGGAGGGACTGGGAGGGGGTTTGAGGGGATTTTGGGGGGTTTTGGGTTGCCCAGAGGGTGAAAAATGTGGGGAAATTGGCGTTGTTAAATTCAGCATTTGGTACTGGTTTATACTGGTCTGTACTGGTTATACTGGTTCATACAGGTTGATACTGGTTTGGTACTGGTTTGGTACTGGTTTATACTGGTTTGGTACTGGTTTGTACTGGGAGCAACTGGGAGGGCCAGGACAGTGCCACCCCTTCATTGCCACACCCGGGGACACCCCAGAGTGTCCCCAAGGTGTCCCCAGGGTGTCCCCAAGGTGTCCCCAGGGTGTCCCCAGCCCCATCCCATTGAGCTCCAACATGAGCCCCAAGCCCAGGGCCACCTCAGGGCACCCCAGGGGTGTCCGGGGCTGTCCCCAATGTCCCCTGGGGTGTCCCCAATATCACCTGGGGTGTCCCCAATGTCCCCTGGGGTGTCCCCGATGTCCCCTGGGAATGTCCCCAATGCCCCCTGGGGTGTCCCCCATGTCCCCTGGGGTGTCTCCAATGTCCCCTGGGGTGTCCCCGATGTCCCCTGGGGGTGTCCCCAAAGTTCCCTGGGGGTGTCCCCAATGTCCCATTGGGGTGTCCCCAAGGTCACCTGGGGCTGTCCCCGATGTCCCCTGGGGTGTCCCCAAGGTCACCTGGGGCTGTTCCTGATGTCCCCTGGGGGTGTCCTCGATGTCCCCTGGGGTGTCCCCAGTGTCCCCTGGGGTGTCCCCAATGTCCCCTGTGGGTGTCCCCAATGTTCCCTGGGGGTGTCCCCAAGGTCACCTGGGGCTGTTCCTGATGTCCCCTGGGGATGTCCCCGATGTCCCCTGGGGGTGTCCTCGATGTCCCCTGGGGTGTCCCCAGTGTCCCCTGGGGTGTCCCCAATGTCCCCTGGGGTGTCCCTGATGTCACCTGGGGTGTCCCAATGTCCCCTGGGGTGTCCCCAAGGTCACCTGGGGCTGTCCCCGATGTCCCCTGGGGATGTCCTCAATGTCCCCTGGGGTGTCCCAATGTCCCCTGGGGTGTCCCCGATGTCCCCTGGGGGTGTCCCCAATGTCACCTGGGGTGTCCCCGATGTCCCCTGGGGGTGTCCCCGATGTCCCCTGTGGGTGTCCCCGATGTCCCCTGGGGGTGTCCCTGATGTCCCCTGGGGATGTCCTCAATGTCCCCTGGGGTGTCCCAATGTCCCCTGGGGTGTCCCCGATGTCCCCTGGGGGTGTCCTCGATGTCCCCTGGGGTGTCCTCGATGTCCCCTGGGGTGTCCCCAATGTCCCCTGTGGGTGTCCCCAATGTCCCCTGTGGGTGTCCCCAATGTTCCCTGGGGGTGTCCCCAAGGTCACCTGGGGCTGTCCCCGATGCCCCCTGGGGATGTCCTCAATGTCCCCTGGGGTGTCCCAATGTCCCCTGGGGTGTCCCCGATGTCCCCTGGGAATATCCCCAATGCCCCCTGGGGTGTCCCCGATGTCGCCTGGGGGTGTCCCCAAGGTCACCTGGGGCTGTTCCTGATGTCCCCTGGGGATGTCCTCAATGTCCCCTGGGGTGTCCCAATGTCCCCTGGGGTGTCCCCGATGTCCCCTGGGGGTGTCCTCGATGTCCCCTGGGGTGTCCCCGGTGTCCCCTGGGGTGTCCCCAATGTCCCCTGTGGGGGTCCCCAATGTTCCCTGGGGGTGTCCCCAAGGTCACCTGGGGCTGTCCCCGATGTCCCCTGGGAATGTCCCCAATGCCCCCTGGGGTGTCCCCGATGTCCCCTGGGGTGTCCCCGATGTCCCCTGGGAATGTCCCCAATGCCCCCTGGGGTGTCCCCCATGTCCCCTGGGGTGTCTCCAATGTCCCCTGGGATGTCCCCGATGTCCCCTGGGGTGTCCCCGATGTCCCCTGGGGTGTCCCCAATGTCCCCTGTGGGTGTCCCCAATGTTCCCTGGGGGTGTCCCCAATGTCCCATTGGGGTGTCCCCAATGTCCCCTGGGGTGTCCCCGATGTCCCCTGGGGGTGTCCTCGATGTCCCCTGGGGTGTCCCCAGTGTCCCCTGGGGTGTCCCCAATGTCCCTTGTGGGTGTCCCCAATGTTCCCTGGGGGTGTCCCCAAGGTCACCTGGGGCTGTCCCCGATGTCCCCTGGGGATGTCCTCAATGTCCCCTGGGGTGTCCCCAATGTCCCCTGGGGTGTCCCAATGTCACCTGGGGCTGTTCCCGATGTCCCCTGGGGTGTCCCCGATGTCCCCTGGGGGTGTCCCTGATGTCCCCTGGGGGTGTCCCCGATGTCCCCTGGGGGTGTCCTCGATGTCCCCTGGGGTGTCCCCAGTGTCCCCTGGGGTGTCCCCAATGTCCCCTGGGGGTGTCCTCGATGTCCCCTGGGGTGTCCCCAATGTCCCCTGGGATGTCCCCGATGTCCCCTGGGGTGTCCTCGACATCCCCTGGGCTGTCCCCAATGTCCCCTGTGGGTGTCCCCGATGTCCCCTGGGGTGTCCCCGATGTCCCCTGGGGTGTCCCCAATGTTCCCTGGGGGTGTCCCCGATGTCCCCTGGGGTGTCCCCGATGTCCCCTGGGGTGTCCCCAATGTCCCCTGTGGGTGTCCCCAGTGTTCCCTGGGGGTGTCCCCGCTGTCCCCCGGGGGCGTCGCCAACGTCCCTGCTGTCCCCGCAGAGGACACGGTGGCCATGACGGTGACGTACGGCGAGTACCAGCCGCACGTGGGCGACCAGGACGCGCTGAAGCTGACGGTGGCCGCGGCCGTGCAGGAGAGCGGCCAGGTGCTGGCCAAGGAGCTGCTGGTGCGGCTGCACACGCCCGAGCTGACCCTGACGGTAACGGCGACCCCCGAATACCAACGGAACCCCAAAAACATCCCAGGGGAATGCCAAAGGGAACCCCAAAAACATCCCAGGGGAATGGCAAAGGAACCCCAAAAACATCCCAGAGCAATGCCAAAGGGAACCCCAAAAACATCCCAGGGGAATGCCAAAGGGAACCCCAAAAACATCCCAGGGGAATGCCAAAGGAACCCCAAAAACATCCCAGAGAAATCCCAATGGAACCCCAAAAACATCACAGCGGAACCCCAAAAACATCCCAGAGAAATCCCAACAGAACCCCAAAAACATCCCAGAGAAATCCCAACGGAACCCCAAGACATCCCAGGGGAATCCCAATGGAACCCCAAAAACGTCCCAGAGAAATCCCAAACGGAACCCCAAAAACATCACAGAGGAATCCCAAAGGAACCCCAAAGGAACCCAAAAAACATCCCAACAGAACCCCAAAAACATCCCAGAGAAATCCTAAAGGGACCCCAAAAACATCCCAGAGAAATCCAAACGGAACCCCAAAACATCCCAGAGGAATCCCAAACGGAACCCCAAAACATCCCAGAGAAATCCTAAAGAGATCCCAAAAAGGAATTCAGGAGAATCCCAAAAAATTTGGGGTTTTCAGTGCGGAGATGGGGAGGGCCTGAAATCCCCATTGGGTTCAATGGGGTAGACCTGTTGTCTGTAACTCCCCATTGGGTTCAATGGGGTAGACCTGTTGTCTGTAACTCCCCATTGTGTTCAATGGGGTAGACCTGTTGTCTGTAACTCTCCATTGGGTTCAATGGGGTAGACCTATTGTCTGAAATTCCCCATTGGGTTCAATGGGGTAGACCTGTTGTCTGTAACTCCCCATTGGGTTCAATGGGGTAGACCTGTTGTCTGTAACTCCCCATTGGGTTCAACGGGGTAGACCTGTTGTCGGTAATTGCCCATTGGGTTCAATGGGGTAGACCTGTTGTCTGTAACTCCCCATTGGGTTCAATGGGGTAGACCTGTTGTCTGCAATTCCCCATTGGGTTCAATGGGGTAGACCTGTTGTCTGAAACTCCCCATTGGGTTCAATGGGGTAGACCAGTTGTCTGTAACTCCCCATTGGTTCAATGGGGTAGACCTGTTGTCTGTAACTCCCCATTGGGTTCAATGGGGTAGACCTGTTGTCTGTAACTCCCCATTGGGTTCAATGGGGTAGACCTGTTGTCTGTAACTCCTCATTGGGTTCAATGGGGTAGACCTGTTGTCTGTAACTCCTCATTGGGTTCAATGGGGTAGACCTGTTGTCCCAAATCCCATTGGGTTCAATGGGGTAGACCTGTTGTCCTTGAATCCCCATTGACTTCAACGGGGTAGACCTGTGGTCCCTAAATCCCATTGACTTCAACGGGGTAGACCTGTTGTCCCTGAATCCCATTGACTTCAATGGGGTAGACCTGGTGTCCCCAAATCCCCATTGACTTCAATGGGATAGACCTGTTGTCCCTGAATCCCCATTGACTTCAATGGGGTAGACCTGTTGTCCGTAAATCCCCATTGACTTCAATGGGGTAGACCTGTTGCCTGTAATTCCCCATTGATTTCAATGGGGTAGACCTGTCGTCTGTAACTCCCCATTGGGTTCAATGGGGTAGACCTGTTGTCTGTAACTCCCCATTGAATTCAATGGGGTAGACCTGTTGTCTGTAACTCCCCATTGGGTTCAATGGGGTAGACCTGTTGTCTGTAACTCCCCATTGGGTTCAATGGGGTAGACCTGTTGTCTGTAACTCCCCATTGGGTTCAATGGGGTAGACCTGTTGTCTGCAATTCCCCATTGGGTTCAATGGGGTAGACCTGTTGTCTGTAATTCCCCATTGGGTTCAATGGGGTAGACCTGTTGTCTGTAATTCCCCATTGGGTTCAATGGGGTAGACCTGGTGTCCCTGAATCCCCATTGACTTCAATGGGGTAGACCTGTTGTCTGTAAGTCCCCATTGACTTCAATGGGGTAGACCTGTTGTCTGTAACTCCCCATTGGGTTCAATGGGGTAGACCTGGTGCCCGGAGCTTTTTGGGGCAAAAATCCTCATTTTTGGGTTCAAATCGCGTTATTTTCCTGCTAAAAATCATCATTTTCCGGCTCAATCAGCTCATTTTGGACTAAATATTGCAATTTTGGGCTCAAACCCCAGAATCTGGGGAGAGAAAGTGGGATTTTGAGTTGAAAATGGTGATTTTTGGCGGTGAAAAAGGAGGATTTTTGCGTAAAAAAACGGGATTATTTCGGCGTAAAAATTTGCATTTTTGGGGACTGAAAAGGGGAAATTTTTTTGGTGAAAAAGGGGATTTTAGGGGTGAAAAAAGAGATTTTTGTGTCAAAACCGGGATTTTTTTGGGGAAAAAAATGGGATTTTTTGGGGGTAAAAAATTGCATTTTTTTTGTGACTTAAACTGGGATTTTTGGGGTGAAAAATGGGATTTTTGGGGTGGAATTGGGTGGGATTTTTGGGGTGAATCCCGCAGATTTTGGGGATTTGGTGTAGAATTTTTTGGGGTAAAATCAGAGGATTTTGGGGGATTGGGGGTGGGATTTTTGGGGTGAAAATTTGAATTTTTTGGGGGGATTTTTGGGGTGAAAAATCGGATTTTTGGGACGGATTCTTTGGGATTTGGGGATGGGATTTTTGGGGTGAAAGCCAGGAATTTGGGGGATTTTCAGATGGGATTTTTGGGGTGAATCCCGCGGATTTGGGGGATTGGGGTTGGGATTTTTGGGGTGAAATCTGAGGATTTTGGGGGGATTTGGGGTGGGATTTTTGGGGTGAAAAATGGGATTTTTGGGACGCATTCTTTGGGATTTGGGATTTTTGGGGTGAAAGCCAGGAATTTGGGGGATTTTCGGATGGGATTTTTTTGGGGTGAATCCTGTGGATTTAGGATGGGATTTTTGGGGTGAAATCCAGGGATTTTGGGGGTTCAGGATGGGATTTTTGGGGTGAATCCCGTGGATTTGGGGTGGGATTTTTTGGGGTGAATCCCGTGGATTTGGGGTGGGATTTTTGGGGTGGGATTTTTGGGGTGAAATCCAGGGATTTCGGCTCCCCGCAGCTGCTGGGCCCGGCCGTGGTGGATTTGGGGTTCGGGGTGGGATTTTTGGGGTGAAATCCAGGGATTTAGGATGGGATTTTTTGGGTGAAATCCGGGGATTTTGGGATTTTAGGGTGGGATTTTTTGGGGTGAATCCCGTGGATTTAGGATGGGATTTTTGGGGTGAAATCCAGGGATTTTGGGGGTTCAGGATGGGTTTTTTGGGGTGAATCCCGTGGATTTAGGATGGGATTTTTGGGGTGAAATCCGGGGATTTTGGGGGTTCAGGATGGGATTTTTGGGGTGAATCCCGTGGATTTGGGGTGGGATTTTTGGGGTGGGATTTTTGGGATGAAGTCCGGGATTTTGGGGTGGGATTTTTGGGGTGAAATCTGGGGATTTTGGGATTTTAGGGTGGGATTTTTTGGGGTGAATCCCACGGATTTGGGGTGGGATTTTTGGGGTGGGATTTTTGGGGTGAAATCCGGGGATTTTGGGGTTTTAGGGTGTTAATTTTTGGGGTGAATCCCGTGGATTTGGGGTGGGATTTTTGGGGTGGGATTTTTGGGGTGAAATCCGGGGAATTTCGGCTCCCCGCAGCTGCTGGGCCCGGCCGTGGTGGATTTGGGGTTCGGGGTGGGATTTTTGGGGTGAAATCTGGGGATTTTGGGGTTTTAGGGTGGGATTTTTTGGGGTGAAGCCCGTGGATTTGGGGTGGGATTTTTGGGGTGGGATTTTTGGGGTGAAATCCGGGGATTTCGGCTCCCCGCTGCTGCTGGGCCCGGCCGTGGTGGATTTGGGTTCGGAGTGGGATTTTTGGGGTGAAATCTGGGGATTTTGGGATTTTAGGGTGGG
The DNA here is from genome assembly GCF_031753505.1 of Anomalospiza imberbis. Classification (NCBI taxonomy): domain Eukaryota; kingdom Metazoa; phylum Chordata; class Aves; order Passeriformes; family Viduidae; genus Anomalospiza; species Anomalospiza imberbis. The sequence goes on along the minus strand of NW_027100436.1, from coordinate 276,441 downwards.
ATTTTTTGGGGTGAATCCCGTGGATTTGGGGTGGGATTTTTGGGGTGGGATTTTTTGGGGTGAAATCCAGGGAATTTCAGCTCCCCGCAGCTGCTGGGCCCGGCCGTGGTGGATTTGGGGTTCGGGGTGGGATTTTTGGGGTGAAATCCAGGGCTTTTGGGGTGGGATTTTAGGGGTGAAATCCGGGGATTTTGGCGTGGGATTTTTGGGGTGATATCCGGGGATTTTGGGGTTTTAGGGTGTTATTTCTTGGGGTGAATCCCGTGGATTTAGGATGGGATTTTTGGGGTGAAATCCGGGGATTTTGGGGGTTCAGGATGGGATTTTTGGGGTGAATCCCGTGGATTTGGGGTGGGATTTTTTGGGGTGGGATTTTTGGGTGAAATCCGGGGATTTTGGGATGGGATTTTTGGGGTGAAATCCGGGGATTTTGGGGTTTTAGGGTGTTAATTTTTGGGGTGAATCCCGTGGATTTAGGATGGGATTTTTGGGGTGAAATCCAGGGATTTTGGGGGTTCTGGATGGGATTTTTGGGGTGAATCCCGTGGATTTGGGGTGGGATTTTAGGGTGGGATTTTTTGGGGTGAATCCCGTGGATTTGGGGTGGGATTTTTGGGGTGGGATTTTTGGGGTGAAATCCGGGGATTTTGGGATTTTAGGGTGGGATTTTTTGGGGTGAATCCCGTGGATTTGGGGTGGGATTTTTGGGGTGGGATTTTTGGGGTGAAATCCAGGAATTTCGGCTCCCTGCAGCTGCTGGGCCCGGCCGTGGTGGATTTGGGGTTCGGGGTGGGATTTTTGGGGTGAAATCTGGGGATTTTGGGGTGGGATTTTTTGGGTGAAATCCGGGGATTTTGTGGTGGGGTTTTTGGGGTGATATCCGGGGATTTTGGGGTTTTAGGGTGTTATTTTTTGGGGTGAATCCCATGGATTTAGGATGGGATTTTTGGGGTGAAATCCGGGGATTTTTGGGGTTCAGGATGGGATTTTTGGGGTGAATCCGTGGATTTGGGGTGGGATTTTTGGGGTGGGATTTTTTGGGTGAAATCCGGGGATTTTGGGATGGGATTTTTGGGGTGATATCCGGGGATTTTGGGGTTTTAGGGTGTTATTTCTTGGGGTGAATCCCGTGGATTTAGGATGGGATTTTTGGGGTGAAATCCGGGGATTTTGGGGGTTCAGGATGGGATTTTTGGGGTGAATCCCGTGGATTTGGGGTGGGATTTTTTGGGGTGGGATTTTTGGGTGAAATCCGGGATTTTGGGATGGGATTTTTGGGGTGAAATCCGGGGATTTTGGGGTTTTAGGGTGTTAATTTTTGGGGTGAATCCCGTGGATTTAGGATGGGATTTTTGGGGTGAAATCCAGGGATTTTGGGGGTTCTGGATGGGATTTTTGGGGTGAATCCCGTGGATTTGGGGTGGGATTTTAGGGTGGGATTTTTTGGGGTGAATCCCGTGGATTTGGGGTGGGATTTTTGGGGTGGGATTTTTGGGGTGAAATCTGGGGATTTTGGGATTTTAGGGTGGGATTTTTTGGGGTGAATCCCGTGGATTTGGGGTGGGATTTTTGGGGTGGGATTTTTGGGGTAAAATCCGGGGATTTCGGCTCCCCGCAGCTGCTGGGCCCGGCCGTGGTGGATTTGGGGTTTGGGGTGGGATTTTTGGGGTGAAATCTGGGGATTTTGGGGTGGGATTTTTGGGGTGAAATCCGGGGATTTGGGGTGGGATTTTTGGGGTGGGATTTTTGGGGTGAAATCCGGGGATTTCGGCTCCCCACAGCTGCTGGGCCCGGCCGTGGTGGATTTGGGGTTCGGGGTGGGATTTTTGGGGTGAAATCCGGGGCTTTTGGGGTGGGATTTTAGGGGTGAAATCCGGGGATTTTGGGATGGGATTTTTGCGGTGAAATCCGGGGATTTTGTGGTGGGGTTTTTGGGGTGATATCCGGGGATTTTGGGGTTTTAGGGTGGGATTTTTTGGGGTGAATCCTGTGGATTTAGGATGGGATTTTTGGGGTGGGATTTTTGGGGTGAAATCCGGGGATTTCGGCTCCCCGCAGCTGCTGGGCCCGGCCGTGGTGGATTTGGGGTTCGGGGTGGGATTTTTGGGGTGAAATCCGGGGATTTTGGGGTTTTAGGGTGGGATTTTTTGGGGTGAAGCCCGGGGATTTGGGGTGGGATTTTTGGGGTGGGATTTTTGGGGTGAAATCCGGGGATTTTGGGATGGGATTTTTGGGGTGATATCCGGGGATTTTGGGGTTTTAGGGTGGGATTTTTTGGGGTGAATCCTGTGGATTTAGGATGGGATTTTTGGGGTGAAATCCGGGGATTTTGGGGGTTCAGGATGGGATTTTTGGGGTGAATCCTGTGGATTTGGGGTGGGATTTTTGGGGTGGGATTTTTGGGGTGAAATCTGGGGATTTTGGGGTGGGATTTTTGGGGTGGGATTTTTGGGGTGAAATCCAGGGATTTGGGGTGGGATTTTTGGGGTGGGATTTTTTGGGGTGAAATCCGGGGATTTCGGCTCCCCGCAGCTGCTGGGCCCGGCCGTGGTGGATTTGGGGTTCGGGGTGGGATTTTTGGGGTGAAATCCGGGGATTTTGGGGTGGGATTTTTGGGTGAAATCTGGGGATTTTGGGATGGGATTTTTGCGGTGAAATCCGGGGATTGTGGGATGGGATTTTTGGGGTGATATCCTGGGATTTTGGGGGATTTGGGGTGGGATTTTTTGGGGTGAAATCCGGGGATTTTGGGGTGGGATTTTTGGGGTGAAATCCAGGGAATTTCGGCTCCCCGCAGCTGCTGGGCCCGGCCGTGGTGGATTTGGGGTTCGGGGTGGGATTTTTGGGGTGAAATCCGGGGATTTTGGGGTTTTAGGGTGGGATTTTTGGGGTGAAGCCCGTGGATTTGGGGTGGGATTTTTGGGGTGGGATTTTTGGGGTGAAATCCGGGGATTTCGGCTCCCCGCAGCTGCTGGGCCCGGCCGTGGTGGGCCGCGCGGTGCCGGTGCAGGTCGTGTTCCAGAACCCTCTGCCGGAGCCGCTGCCCGGGGCCTCGCTGCGCATGGAGGGCGCCGGCATCGCCTGCCCCAAACCCGTGGCGCTGGGGTGAGACTGGTTCATACTGGTTTATACTGGTTTATACTGGGAGGGGGGAGATGGGTGAAAAAATGGGTTAAAAAGGGGTTCGGAAAGGGTTAAAAGGGGTTAGCAAAGGGTTAAATGTGAATTACGGCTTACTGGTTTATACTGGGAGGGGGGGAAAGAGGGGAAAAATGAGTGGAAAATGGGTGGGAAAGGGTTAAGAAAGGGTTAAAGTTGGATTTGGGGTTACTGGTTTATACTGGGAAGGGCTGGGAGGGACTGGTTTAGACTGGTTTATACTGGTTTATACTGGTCCATACTGGCCCATACTGGTTTATACTGGTTTATACTGGTCCATACTGGTCCCTACTGGTCCGTACTGTTCCATACTGGTCCATACTGGTCCATACTGGTCCGTACTGCTCCATACTGGTCCATACTGGTCCGTACTGGTCCGTACCGGGCGTACTGGTCCCTGCTGGTTTATACCGGTCCGTACTGGTTTATACTGGTCCGTACTGGTTTATACCGGTCCGTACGGGTTTATACCGGTCCATACTGGTTTATACAGTTCCGTACTGGTTTATACTGGTCCGTACTGGTTTATACCGGTCTGTACTGGCCCGTGCTGGTTTATACTGGTCCGAACTGGTTTATACCGGTCCGTACTGGTTTATACTGGTCCGTACTGGTTTATACCGGTCCGTACTGGTTTATACTGGTCCGTACTGGTTTATACTGGTCCGTACTGGTCCGTACTGGTTTATACCGGTCCGTACTGGTTTATACTGGTCCGTACTAGTCCGTACTGGTTTATACCGGTCCGTACTGGTTTATACTGGTCCGTACTGGTTTATACTGGTCCGTACTGGTTTATACCGGTCCGTATCTGTCCGTACTGGTTTATACTGGTCCGTACTGGTTTATACTGGTCCGTACTGGTTTATACCGGTCCGTACTGGTCCGTACTGGTTTATACTGGTCCGTACTGGTTTATACCGGTCCGTACTGGTTTATACTGGTCCGTACTGGTTTATACTGGTTTATACCGGTCCGTACTGGTCCGTACTGGTTTGTACTGGTTTATACTGGTTTATACTGGTCCGTACTGGTGCTCACGGCTGCGCTCCGGCCGCAGGTCGGTGGGGGCGGGGCAGACGCTCCGGCTCAGCCAATCGGTGACGCCGCTGCGCGCGGGACAGCGCCGCCTGGCGGCCACGCTGGAGAGCGCAGCGCTGCCGCCGCTGCACGGCAGCCTCCAGTTCCAGGCGGTGACTGGGGACACTGGGAGCACTGGGAGCCTCCCTGGGGACACTGGGAGCACTGGGAACACTGGGAACGGCGGCAGGAGGCGGCGCAGGAGGAGGGGGAGGCCTGGGGGCAGCACGGGGGGGTGAACTGGGAGCACTGGTTTGAACTGGGAGCACTGGTTTGTACTGGGAGCACCGGGGGGAGTCACTGGGAGCACTGGGAGACATACTGGGAGCGCTGGGAGGGGTCACTGGGATATACTGGGAGCACTGGGAGCCATGTGGGGATACTGAGAGAGGGTTTGGGTCATACTGGTCCATACTGGGAGTGCTGGGAGCCTTACTGGGAGCACTGGGAGGGGGTTTGGGGTCAGACTGGGAGCACTGGTTTGTACTGGGAGCACTGGGAGGGGGTTTGGGGTCAGACTGGGAGCACTGGTTTGTACTGGGAGCACTGGGGGGGGTCACTGGGCCTTACTGGGAGCACTGGGAGCCTTACTGGGAGCACTGGGAGGGGTCACTGGGCCATACTGGGAGCACTGGGAGGGGTCACTGGGCCATACTGGGAGCACTGGGAGGGGTCACTGGGCCATACTGGGAGCACTGGGAGCCTTACTGGGAGCACTGGGAGGGGTCACTGGTCCGTGTTGGTCCATACTGGTCCGTACTGGGAGCACTGGGATCGCCCCAGCCGCCTCCCCACCCCTCCCGATGACGTCACAGCCCGGCGGTGACGTCACTCTCCCGCCCTCCAATAAAGCGCAGTTCAAAACCCGCCCCGAGTGACGTCATTCAACGGGCGGGGCCAGCGGGGGCTGGGGGGGGGGCTGCGCCGCTCGGGATTGGCCGAAGCGGCGGCCAATGGGGAGAGAGCGCGGGCGCGGCGCGGAGCGATGACGTCACGTGGTGCGCGCCGCCGCCGCTACCGGAGCGGCGCGAGAACGGCCGGGGCCGCGGCGGGAACGGGCCGGAAGTGACGTCACAGAGAGCGCGGGGGATGGGCGGGAGTGACGTCAGGTGAGGGGGAGGGGGCGAGGAGGGACTGGGAGGGAACTGGGATGAACTGGGGTATACTGGGATGGACTGTGAGGTCACTGGGACGAACTGGGATGAACTGGGAGGGCACTGGGATGAACTGGGATGAACTGGAGTGAACTGGGATGGACTGGGAGGGCACTGGGATGAACTGGGATGGACTGGGATGAACTGGGATGAACTGGGATGGCACTGGGATGGACTGGGATGAACTGGGATGAACTGGGATGAACTGGAGTGAACTGGGATGGACTGGGATGAACTGGGATGGACTGGAGTGAACTGGGATGACCTGGGAGGGCACTGGGATGAACTGGGAGGGCACTGGGATGAACTGGAGTGAGCTGGGATGGACTGGAGTGAACTGGGATGGACTGGGAGGGCACTGGGATGAACTGGGATGAACTGGGATGGCACTGGGATGGACTGGGAGGGCACTGGGATGAACTGGAGTGAACTGGGATGGACTGGGAGGGCACTGGGATGGACTGGAGTGAACTGGGATGGACTGGAGTGAACTGGGATGGACTGGGAGGGCACTGGGATGAACTGGGATGAACTGGGATGGACTGGAGTGAACTGGGATGGACTGGGAGGGCACTGGGATGAACTGGGATGGACTGGGAGGGCACTGGGATGGACTGGGAGGGCACTGGGATGAACTGGAGTGAACTGGGATGGACTGGGAGGGCACTGGGATGAACTGGAGTGAACTGGGATGGACTGGAGTGAACTGGGATGAACTGGGATGGACTGGGATGGACTGGGAGGGCACTGGGATGAACTGGAGTGAACTGGGATGGACTGGAGTGAACTGGGATGAACTGGGATGGACTGGGATGGACTGGGATGGATTGGGAGGGCACTGGGATGAACTGGAGTGAACTGGGATGGACTGGGAGGGCACTGGGATGAACTGGGATGGCACTGGGATGAACTGGAGTGAACTGGGATGGACTGGAGTGAACTGGGATGGACTGGGAGGGCACTGGGATGAGCTGGGATGAACTGGGATGAACTGGTCCATACTGGGATGAACTGGTCCGTACTGGTCCGAACTGGTCCCTCACTGCCCCACCCTGCTTTCTCTCCCCCCCCAGCCCCTCCCCCTCCCTGCGCTTGGCCCTGGCCGGGGCCTGGTGGGCGCTGAGGGGGCGTGGCCTGTCGGGGCGCGGCCCCGGGGGGCGTGGCCTGGATGGGCGTGGCTGGGGGCGGCTCCTGGCGCTGCTGGAGGCCGTGGGGGGCGGGGCCCCGGCGCTGCTGCCCCCCCAGCACCGGGCCAGCCTCAGCCTGGGGCTGCGGGCACAGGTAGGCCACGCCCACCCTCGCCGGGACACGCCCACCCAGCCAAACCCCGCCTGTTGTGGCAATAGGGGGTTAGGCCACGCCCATTTTGAGATGTGCCACGCCCACTCGTTCATAGACCACGCCCACTGCGTGCTAGAACACGGCCACTCATTTAAGCCACGCCCACAGCACATACGCATCTATTAGGCCACGCCCACCCCTCTAAACCACACCTATTCTGGGCATGATTGGAATTAGGCCACGCCCACAACTCTAAGCCACGCCCATTGTGGGCATTAATGGATTTAGGCCACACCCACTCCTCTAAGCCACACCCACCGTGCATATTGGGTGCTTTGACTACGCCCATTTATCACAGGCCACGCCCACTCACTCACATAGCACCCCCAGCATGTGGCAAACCACGCCCACTCCTAAACCCCGCCCACTGTCCCTCATAGTTTTTTGACCCCGCCCATTTTTGTTTAGACCACGCCCATTCTTTCCCTGACCACGCCCACCCCTCAGAACCCTGCCCCATTCCTAAATTGACCTCAAGGCCACGCCCACCACTTAAACCCCGCCCTTTGTCCTTTTATGGGCATGGAGCATTGTAGGCCACGCCCCATCTACCCCAGACCCCTCCCCCACCCTGGCCCCTCCCCCAGGTGGTGACGTCACTGCTGGAGGAGCTCGGCCCCTCCCCTGCTGTGCTGGACGCGCTGGATTGGCTCTTCCCGGAGGGGGCGGGGCCAGGGAGCGGACACGCCCTCAAGGTGAGACTGGGAGGGGCTGGGAGGGACTGAGGCCAAACTGGGATGAACTGGGAGGGCACTGGGACCATACTGGGCTGAACTGGGAGGGCCCTGGGGCCACACTGGGATGACCTTGCGCCATACTGGGATGAACTGGGATGACCTTGGGCCATACTGGGCTGAACTGGGAGGGCCCTGGGGCCACACTGGGATGACTTTGGGCCATACTGGGATGAACTGGGATGGACTGCGGCCATACTGGGATGAACCGGGATGAGCTGGGGCCATACTGGAGGTACCGGGGCCGTACTGGGATGAACTGGGGCCATACTGGGATGAACTGGGATGACCTTGGGCCATACTGGGATGAACTGGGACCATACTGGGATGAACTGGGATGACCTTGGGCCATACTGGGATGAACTGGGACCATACTGGGATGAACTGGGATGAATTGGGAGGGCACTGGGGCCATACTGGGATGGACTGGGATGAACTGGGATGGACTGGGATGAACTGGGATGACCTTGGGCCATACTGGGATGAACTGGGAGGGCACTGGGGCCATACTGGATGTACCGGGGCCGTACTGGGATGAACTGGGGCCATACTGGGATGAACTGGGATGAACTGGGATGACCTTGGGCCATACTGGGATGAACTGGGATGAACTGGGATGACCTTGGGCCATACTGGGATGAACTGGGATGACCTTGGTCCATACTGGGATGAACTGGGATGAACTGGGATGACCTTGGTCCATACTGGGATGAACTGGGAGGGCACTGGGGCCATACTGGGATGAACTGGGATGAACTGGGATGACCTTGGGCCATACTGGGATGAACTAGGATGAATTGGGATGACCTTGGGCCATACTGGGATGAACTGGGATGAACTGGGAGGTCACTGGGGCCATACTGGGATGAACTGGGACCATACTGGGATGGACTGGGATGAATTGGGAGGGCACTGGGGCCATACTGGGATGAACTGGGATGAACTGGGACCATACTGGGATGGACTGGGATGAATTGGGAGGGCACTGGGGCCATACTGGGATGAACTGGGAGCACTGGGCCCCCTTGAACCCCTCCCCAAGGGGTGTGGCCAAGCCCAGCCCCACCCTCCTCCCCCACCCCATATATGGTGAAAAGGGGGCGTGGCCTGAGACAGGCCCCGCCCCCAGACGCTGGAAGATCGCCCCCTGGTGGGCGTGGCCGAGGAGCAATTCCGGGAGCAGGTGCTGGGAATTCTGGGAAGTGGGCGGGGCCTGGAGCCCTTCCTGCAGGTGAGACCAGTATGGACCAGTATGGACCAGTATGGACCAGCACCCCTGCCCCGGCCCCTCCCAGTTTGTCCCAGTATAAACCAGTAATGCCCTGGCCCCCTTCCAGTCCCTCCCAGTTCAAACCAGTATAAACCAGTAACCTCCCAGCCCCTCCCCCAGAGCCTTCCAGTCCCTCCAGTACAGCCTAGTCCCCTCCCAGTTCATCCCAGTATAAACCAGTATGGCCCAGTTGCCTCCCAGTCCGTCCCAGTATAGACCAGTATGGCCCAGTGCCCTCCCAGTCCCTCCCAGTATAAACCAGTACGGCCCAGTCACTGCCCAGTAACCTCAAAATCCAAACCAGTATAAACCAGTAACCCCCATTCCCCTCCCAGTCCCTCCAGTTTGATCCCAGTCCCTCCCAGTTTATCCCAGTCCCTCCCAGTTTATCCCATTCCCTCCCAGTTTATCCCAGTCCCCCCCCGTTCCCTCTCAGTCCCTCCCAGTTTATCCCAGTCTCCCCCAGTTTATCACAGTCCCCCCCAGTCCCTCCCAGTTTGATCCCAGTTTGATCCCAGTCCCTCCCAGTTTATCCCAGTCCATCCCAATCCCCTCCCAGTCCCTCCCAGTTTGATCCCAGTCCCTCCCAGTTTATCCCAGTCCATCCCAATCCCCTCCCAGTCCCTCCCAGTTTATCCCAGTCCATCCCAATCCCCTCCCAGTCCCTCCCAGTTTGATCCCAGTCCCTCCCAGTTTATCCCAGTCCATCCCAATCCCCTCCCAGTCCCTCCCAGTTTGATCCCAGTCCCTCCCAGTTTGATCCCAGTCCCTCCCAATCCCCTCCCAGTCCCTCCCAGTTTGATCCCAGTCCATCCCAATCCCCTCCCAGTCCCTCCCAGTTTGATCCCAGTCCCTCCCAGTTCATCCCAGTCCATCCCAATCCCCTCCCAGTCCCTCCCAGTTTATCCCAGTCCATCCAAATTCCCTCCCAGTCCCTCCCAGTTTGATCCCAGTCCCTCCCAATCCCCTCCCAGTCCCTCCCAGTTTGATCCCAGTCCATCCCAATCCCCTCCCAGTCCCTCCCAGTTTGATCCCAGTCCCTCCCAGTTTATCCCAGTCCATCCCAATCCCCTCCCAGTCCCTCCCAGTTTGATCCCAGTCCCTCCCAGTCCCTCCCAGTCCGTCCCAGTTGATCCCAGTTCGCAGCAGGAGTACGGGCCGCGCTTCCGCCGCTGCCTGGCCCGGCTCTTCCTGGGCTTCCTGGGGCGCCTGGAGCGTGCCCTGCCCCCACCGCACCTGCCCCAGGTGAGTCCTGGGGGCGGGGCCTCAGTGGAGACACGCCCCCTCCCTTAACCACGCCCCTCGTCTGGCCCCGCCTCTTTTTCCTTATATGGGAATGGTGGGAAATGGAGGAAAGCGGGGAAACTGAGGGAGGAGGAGGGGAAATGCAGGGAATGCACCCGAAATGAGCGAAAATGACAGAAAATTCCAGCAAAATGGGCGAAAAATGACAAAAAATGCAACAAAATTTGGTGAAAATGGCAGAAAATTCAGCCAAACTTAACAAAAATGACAGAAAATTCAACAAAAATCCATGAAAATGGCAGAAAATTCAACCAAAATTAGGGAAAATGACAGAAAATTCCACCAAAATGAGCAAAAATGACAAAAAATTCAACAGAAATTAATGGAAATGGCGGGAAATTCACCCGAAATTAACGAAAATGACAGAAAATTCAAGCAAAATGAGTGAAAATGACAGAAAATTCCACCAAAATGGGCGAAAAATGACAAAAAATGCAATAAAATTTAGTGAAAATGGCAGGAAATTCCACCAAGATGGGCGAAAAATGACAAAAAAAGCAACAAAAAATAGTAAAAATGGCAGAAGATTCAGCCAAAATTAACAAAAATGACAGAAAATTCAACAAAAATCCATGAAAATGTCAGAAAATTCCACCAAAATGAGCAAAAATGACAAAAAATTCAACAGAAAATAATGGAAATGGCAGGAAATTCACCCCAAATTAACGAAAATGACAGAAAATTCAAGCGAAATGAGCGAAAATGACAGAAAATTCAAGAAAAATAAATGAGAGTGGTAGGAAATTCAGCAAAAATTAAGGAAAATGACAAAATTCAACTGAAAGGAGCAAAAATGACAGAAAATTCAGCAAAAATTAATGGAAATGGCGGGAAATTCAATGGAAATTGACAAAAATGACAGAAAATTCACCCAAAGTTGACAAAGTGACAGAAAATTCAACTGAAATTAACAAAAATAGTACAAAATTCAACAAAAATTAATGAAAATGTCACAAAATTCACCCAAAATCAACAAAAATTAACAGAATTCACCCAAAATTTATTAGAATCAACAAAAAAAAAGACCCAAAATGAACCAAAAGTTGTGAAAATCACCCAAAATACATCTCAGATTAACAAAATGACAGAAAATTCTACCAAAATTAACCAAAATGACAGAAATGTCCCCAAAAATTTACTGAATTCACCAAAAATGAACAAAAATTACTCAAAATTCCACCAAAAATAGCAAAATTTCTCCAAAATTCACCCCAAAACCATCCAAATTTCACACTCAAGTTGCAAAAATCCCCCAAAATTCAACCCAAAATAAATCCAAATTAACCAAAATCCCCCAAAATTCACCCAAAGTTCACCCCTTGAGGATCCAAAATTAATCAAAATCACCCAAAATTTACAAAAATCACCTAAAATTCCTCCAAAATTAACAAAAATCATCAAAAATTCACCCAAAATTAACAAAAATCACCCTACATTCACCCAAATTATCCAAAAATTAAAGAAAATCACCCAAAATTTAAGAAAATCACCCAAAATTCACCCAAAACTCACAAAAATCTCCCAAAATTGGCCCCAAATCACCCCAGCCTCCTCTCGCTCCGCCCATTTCACAAGCCCCGCCCCCTTTCCCTTATATGGTGCAGCTGGAGCAGCTCTGTCTAAGCCACGCCCCTCCGGGCTCCAGGCCACGCCCCCTCCCTCGCCTGCAGCGTTATTTCGCGGAGGTCCGCCACGCCCACCCAGGTAGGCGGGGGTTAAATGGGGTGGGGTTAACGCTATGCAAATTAGCTGCATCACTTGCCTTAAACTCCGCCCACAGCCCCAGTTCCACGCCCACTCCCGTCTCAGAAAACCACGCCCACGTGAGTAGCCAAGCCCACAAGCCCCGCCTCTTATTTGACTTGCTAATTAAGTAGCTAATTAAGTTTTATACAACCATTAATGCAGGCCTAAACCCCGCCCCCGCCGCCGCAGGCTCCGCCCACTCCGCTTCTCCCCCTTCGGTGAGTGAGGACGCGCTCATTAGCATGGGGCGAACCATTCAAATGGGGGGAGGCTGAGGCGGCCAATGAGGTTTTGGGTGGGTTTTTTGGAGCCAATCGCAGGGAGGCAAGGCTGGGGAGTGGTATGACGGCTGGCGTGACGTCACCGAGCGTTTGAACAGCTACATTTGGGGTTAGAATGGGCATTTTTGGGGTTTCGCACCCCGCGAGGCAAAATGGAGCAGTCCGGGAAAGGCGGGCTTTAACAGCCGTTGATTGACAGCGCCTCCAGCCAATGAGGCGCATTTGGAACCCAAAAGCGCTCTCGGAACTACAAACTCCGCCATGTTTACTGCTGGCAAGAGGCGGGTGCAGTGTACTGATTGGAGGACAGACCGGAAGCGCTTAGGCCGCCATTTTAGATTTTGGCATGCGGGCTCAGCGGGCGGGGCCTCGCTTCCGCTTCCGCTTGGCGGCTCCGAAGGCGCCGCAGCCGCCACGATGCTCATCAAAGTCAAGGTTTTTTTGGGGTGAAAAGCGCGGATTTCGGGCAAATTCGGGCACTTTCCGCCCTCCCCGAGGGGGGTGGGGAGGCGCGGCGGGGATTTGGGGGGAAAAGCGCGGATTTCGGGGCGGGTTCGGGCGGGGTTTTGGCGGGGGGAGCGTGAGGGGCGGGCGCGGTGCATTGTGGGATGATGGCGCCCCTGCAGACGCTGACGGGGAAGGAGATCGAGATCGACATCGAGCCCACGGACAAGGTGAGCTCCCAGTTCGGCCCAGTATAAACCAGTATGGACCAGTTGGGGTCGGTGAGGAGCGGCTTTGGGGTGCGACGGGGGAGGGGGGAAGCGCCAGGGGTCTCCCAGTAAGGGGGAGGGATTTCCCAGTATGGCCCAGTGGCCTCCCAGTAACCCCCCAGGACCTCCAGTTCCCTCCCAGTTCATCCCAGTTCATCCCAGTTCATCCCAGTAAGGCCAAATCCCCTCCCAGTCCCTACCAGTGTGTCCCAGTGCCTCCCAGTAACCGCCAGTTCCCTCCCAGTTCTCCAGTATGGCCCAGTTCCTTCCCAGTTCCTCCCAGTATGGCCCAGTTCCCTCCCAGTTCATCCCAGTGCCCTCCCAATGGCTCCCAGTTCCTCCAGTATGGCCCAGTGCTTCCCAGTAACTCCCCAGTGCCTCCCAGTTCCTCCCAGTCTGTTTGAAGAACCTCCCAGTATGGACCAGTCCTCTTCCAGTTCATCCCAGTTCCCCTCAGAGCCTTTCCAGCCTCTCCCAGTCTTTCCCAGTCCCTCCCAGTAACTCCCAGTCCCTCCCAGTTCCTTCCCAGTCTCTCCCAGTCCGTCCCAGTTCCTTCCCAGTCTCTCCCAGTCCGTCCCAGTTCCTTCCCAGTCTCTCCCAATTCATCCCAGTTCTATCCCAGTTCCTTCCCAGTCTCTCCCAGTCCCTCCCAGTCCATCCCAGTCCCTCCCAGTTCCTTCCCAGTCTCTCCCAGTCCGTCCCAGTTCCTTCCCAGTCTCTCCCAATTCATCCCAGTTCTATCCCAGTTCCTTCCCAGTCTCTCCCAGTAACTCCCAGTCCCTCCCAGTTCCTTCCCACTCTCTCCCAGTCCCTCCCAGTGTGTCCCAGTGCCTCCCAGTAACTCCCCAGTTCCCTCCCAGTTGCTCCCAGTATGGCCCAGTTCCTTCCCAGTCCCTCCCAGTCTCTCCCAGTCCCTCCCAGTCTCTCCTAATTTCTTTTCAGTCCCTCCCAGTTCCCTCCCAGTCTCTCCCATTTTCTTCCCAGTCTCTCCCAGTCTCTCACTATTCTCTCCCAGTTCATCCCAGTCCCTCCCAGTCCATCCCAGTCCATCCCAGTCCCTCCCAGTTGCTCCCAGTCCATCCCAGTCCCTCCCCTCACCATCACCCCTTTAAGCCTAGACCCCACCTCCAATCGCCCCTTTAAAACCATAGACCAATCCTCCAAGCCGGCCAACCCGCCTTTTGGCCCCGCCCACTTCCGGCGGCGCTCCGCCGCACTTCCTCTTCTCTATGGCCTTATAATGGCGGCGCCCGCAATTTTTAAAATGCCGGCGCCCTCACGGAGCGGCGGCTGCCGTAACTCGATCCAGGTGTGCTCCAGCTGTGCCCGGGTGTGCTCCAGCTGTGCCCGGGTGTGGCCCAGCTGTGCCCAGGTGTGTTTTTGGCGCAGGTGGAGCGGATCAAGGAGCGCGTGGAGGAGAAGGAGGGGATCCCCCCCCAGCAGCAGCGGCTGATCTACAGCGGCAAGCAGATGTAGGCGGGGCTTGAGGGGGCGTGGCCTCGGCTGAAGGGGAGGGGCGTGAAGGGGCGTGGTCGTGGGGAAAAGGGGCGGGGTTAAATTGGGGAGATTTGGGTTTAAAACAGGGAAATTTGGGTTAAAGTGGGAGCAAATGGGGTAAAATGGCGGGGGCGGGGCCTAAGTGGGTGGGGCTTAACAGGGAGGGGCTTAAAGCAGCTAAAAATCGGGATTTGGGTTAAAATGGAGAAATTTGGGTTAAAAATGGGAAAATTTGGGTTAAAAATGGGAAAATTTGGGTTAAATTGAGGTTTAAATAGGGGCAAAATGGTGTTAAAATGGTGGCAGGGTGGGGCTTAAGTGGGTGGGGCTGAAAGGGGAGAGGCTTAAAGCAGCTAAAAACCGTGATTTGGGTTAAACATGGGAAAATTTGGGTTAAAATTCAGAAATTTGGGTTAAAACCAGGAAATTTTGGGTTGAATTTGGGTTTAAGTGGTGGCAAATACGGTAAAATTGGTGGTGGGGGTGGAGCTTAATTGGGTGGGGCTTAACAGGGAGGGGCTTAAAGCAGCTAAAAATCGGGATTTGGGTTAAAATGGGGAAATTTGGGTTAAAAATGGGAAAATTTGGGTTAAAAATGGGAAAATTTGGGTTAAATTGAGGTTTAAGTACGGGCAAAATGGTGTTAAAATGGTGGCAGGGTGGGGCTTAAGTGGGTGGGGCTGAAAGGGGAGAGGCTTAAAGCAGCTAAAAACCGTGATTTGGGTTAAACATCGGAAAATTTGGGTTAAAATTCAGAAATTTGGGTTAAAACCAGGAAATTTTGGGTTGAATTTGGGTTTAAATGGTGGCAAATACGGTAAAATTGGTGGTGGGGGTGGGGCTTAATTGGGTGGGGCTTAACAGGGAGGGGCTTAAAGCAGCTGAAAATCAAGATTTGGGTTAAAATAGGAAATTTTGGGTTAAAATGGATAAATTTGGTTTAAATTGGGGAAATTTGGGTTCAATCCTGGCAAATGGGGGTAAAATGGTGGCAGGGTGGGGCTTAAGTGGGTGGGGCTTAAAGGGGAGGGGCTTAATGGGATTTGGGTGGAAAACGGGAAAATTTGGGTTAAAAAAGGGGTTTTTTAATGGGGAAGAAATGGGTGAAATTTTGTGTTTAAAAATGGAGAGAAGTTGGAATGAAAATGCGAAAATCTGGGTTAAAAATAGAAATAATTTGACTTAAAACTGAGAGAATTTGGGGGTTAAAAATGGGGAAAATTTTGTTTTAAATGGGGAAATTTTGGGTTTTAAAATGGCAGAAATGAGGTTAAAAGGGGGATTTAAATATTGAGGAAATTGGTAAAAATGGGGTAAAAATGCAGTAAAAATGGAGAACAATGAGGTGGGAATTTGGGTTTAAAATCAGGAAAATTGGGGTTAACAATGAAGACAATTGAAATTAAAATTTAGGCAAATTTGGGGAAATTTGAGGTAAAAATGGAAAAAATTTGAGGTGAATTTTGGTGTTAAATATGGCACAAATTTTACTTTAAAATGGGGGAAATTTGCGTAAAAATGGAAAAATTTTCAGGTAAAAATAGAGTTTAAAATGGGGAAAATTGAGATTAAAATAGGAGAAATTAGGACAAAAATCGAGGAATTTTGGTTCAAATTTGCGATAAAAATGGGGGAATTTGGATTTTAAATTGGGCTTGAGAATGGGGAAATTTGGGGGTGAAAATGGGGTAACAATGGAGAAATATGGGGCACAAAGGGGGGAAATCTGAAATTTGGGGTTAAAATTTGGGTTAAAAATGGGATTTAAGGAGGTGGGTGCAGCCATGGGGGCGGAGCCTAAGTAGGCGTGGTATCACACATGGGTGTGGCTTATGGGGGTGTGGCTACCTGAATCTTAAAGTGGGTGGGCGTGGTATCTAGTGGGCGTGGCCTATGTTGCTAAGTGGGCGTGGCTGGTGATAAGTGGGTGTGGCCTGAGTGGGCGTGGCCTCCCTGACTCCTCCCCCAGGAACGATGAGAAGACGGCGGCCGACTACAAAATCCAGGGGGGCTCCGTCCTCCATCTTGTGCTGGCCCTGCGGGGAGGCGTGGCCAGGCCGTGAGGGGGTGTGGCCATGTCAGGCCACACCCCCTTCTCCCTTTAAGCCACGCCCACTCCCATTTTCCCTGTCCCTGACATCATTTCCTGTTCGAGGATCCGTTATTATTTAATAAAGGTTCGCTGATGACGTCACAGTGCGTTGGTGACGCCATAGGTTTGTTTGTGATGTCATTTCCTGCATCTGATTTTCGGGTGGGCCCAATTTGCTGCCGTCATTGCCCTTTTAAGTCAGTGTTGCCCTTTTAAGAGCCTTTAAGGGCTCTGTGGGGCCCACAGACTGCATTGCCCTTTTAAGAGCTTTTAAAAAACCCCATGTTGTACCCCAAATTTTAACTTTTTTGCCTCAAAACGTCGATTTTTAACCCCCAAATCCCCAATTCCGCCCCAAAAATCACAGATTGCTCTTTTTGGCTCTTCAGTCTTCATTTTCTGCCTCAGATCCTGAGGTTTCATCCTTTTTTTTGGGCATAAAAGAACCCAAAATCACAGATTTTGGACCCAAAATCACCATTATGACTCCAAAGCAAACGTTTAAACCCCAGTTTAACCCTTTTGGGCCCAAAATCCCCTAATCCTCCTTTTTAACCCCCCAAAAAAAAAAAAAATCTCATTTTTAACCCTTCCACCTCCCTCCATCCCCAAAACCACCAAATGAAGCCCCAAAATGCCCATTTTTCACCCCAAACCCGCTCTTCTCCCCTCAGAAAACCCCTTTCAACCCCAACCTCTCTTTTCTGACCCCAAATTCTTCACTTTTATCCCCAAACCGACAATTTTTGCCTAAATCCGTCACTTTTAACCCCAAAATCGCCGCTTTCAGCCATCGCCCCTTAAAGAGCGGTCCCCACACACCATCACCGCTTTAAAACCATAGAGAAGTCCTCCGGGATGGACGGCGCGCCGCTAAGCCACGCCCACTTCCGGCGGCGCTCTGCCTGATTTCCGCTTTTTCTTGCTGCTCACAAAATGGCCGCCCCCACCTTTTCCAAAATGGCGGCGCCCGCAATGGAGCAGCTCCTGACGGAACTCCTGGAGCCCGACAGCGCCAGGATCCGCCAGGGTCCCGGCAATTCGGGCAAATTTGGGCGAATTTGGGCGAATTTTGGGCATTTTCGGGCTTCCGCCTGAATTTCTGGGGCGTTTTCCAGGCCACGGAGCGGCTGCGGAGGCGCTGGGAGGAGCCGGAGGGGCCCGAAGGCCTCGCGGAGCTGCTGAGGGGGGCGGGGAGGCCGCAGGTCTGAGGGGGGATTTGGCGGGAATTTCGGGTTTTCCGGGAGATTTGGGGGAATTTTGGAATTTGGGGGATTTTGGGGGGAATTTTGGGAATTCTGAGGGAAGTTTTGGGGTTTTGGAGGGAATTTTTGGGGGACTTTTTGGGGTTTGGGGGGGCGATTTTGGGATTTTGGGGGGAATTTCAGGAATTTGGGGGAGAATTTGGGGATCCTTAGGGGATTTTGGCAGAATTTTGGGGCGAATTTTGGGATTTTGGGGAGAATTTAGGATTTTGTCGGGAATTTGGAGAAGATTTAGGAGGGGAATTTTGGGAATTTGGGGGGGATTTTGGAATTTGGGGGGGGAATTTTGGGATTTGAAAGATTTCGGGGAAATTTGGGAGGGATTTTGGGAAGCGTTGGGGACCCTGCGAGGATTTTGGGGGGAATTTTGGGAATATTGGATTGAATTTGGGAGTTTTGGGAGGAATTTGGGGATTTTAGGGGAACTTGGGGGATTTGGGGCCGAATTTGGGGGTTTGGGGGGTGAATTTGTGGATTTGGGGGGTGAAATTTGTGGATTTTGGGGTGAATTTGGGGGATTTTGGGGTGAATTTTGTGGATTTGGGGTGAATTTTGTGGATTTTGGGGTGAATTTTGTGGATTTGGGGGTGAATTTGGGGGATTTGGGGGTGAATTCTGTGGATTTGGGGTGAATTTTGTGGATTTGGGGTGAATTCTGTGGATTTTGGGGTGAATTTTGTGGATTGTGGGGTGAATTTTGTGGATTTGGGGGTAAATTTGGGAGGATTTGGGGGTGAAATTTGTGGATTTTGGGGTGAATTTTGTGGACTTTGGGGTGAATTTGGGGGTTTTGGGGTGAATTTTGTGGATTTTTGGGGTGAATTTTGTGGATTTTGGGGTGAATTTTGTGATTTGGGGGTGAATTCGGGGGATTTTGGGGTGAATTCGGGGGATTTTGGGGTGAATTTTGTGGATTTTAGGGTTGAATTTGTGGATTTTGGGGTGGATTTTGTGGATTTTGGGTGAATTTGTGGATTTTAGGGTGAATTTGTGGATTTTGGGGTGAATTTGGGTTGTTTTGGGGGGAATTTTGTGGATTTTGGGGTGAATTTTGTGGATTTTGGGGGTAAATTTGGAGGATTTGGGGGTGAATTTTGTGGATTTAGGGGTGAATTCGGGGGATTTTGGGGTGAATTTGTGGATTTTGGGTGAATTTGGCGGTTTTGGGTGAATTTGGGGGGTTTTGGGTCCCAGATCCGACATTTGGCCGCCGTTCTGCTCCGGAGACGCCTCCGGAAACTCCCCCCGGATTTGATTGACAGGTGGGCGGGGCCTGGACGCCACTGGGATCAATGGAAGGGGCGGGGCTTGGAGGAATGGGCGGGGTTTTAGACCAATTGAACTCAATGGGAGGGGGCGTGGCTTGTGTCCCACGATAATCAATGGGAGGGGGCGTGGCTTAGGGGAAGGGGGCGGAGCTTCACCCCAATTTAACTCCATTTGAGGGGGCGGGGCTTCTGTGATATTGGGTCAAATGGAGGGGCGTGGCTTGGGGAAGGGGGGGATGGGGGCTTCAGACCAATCAAAATCACCTGGGGGGCGTGGCTTAGGGAATAGAGTGGAGCTTCAGACCAATCAGAATCACCTGGAGGGGCAGGGCTTTGGGAAAGGGGCGGAGCTTAAGCCCCATTGAAGTCAATGCAAGGGGCGTGGCTTGGAGCCCATTGAAGTCAATGGGAGGGGGCGTGGCTCTGGGAAAAAGGGGTGTGGTCAGTGCCAAGTTAGAATCACTGTGGAGGCGTGGCTTCAAAAAGGGGCGTGGCTTGGCCTCCATAGGACTATAGTGTGTGAGCGGGGCTTAATTAAAGGTGTTAATTAGAGAGGGGTTGGGCTGATTTAAGGGAGGGGCTTAAGTGGGCGTGGCCTGAGGTTAATTAATAAGTAGGAGGTGCTTGATTAATTAAGGAGGGAGAGGGGCTTAAATAAGCAGAGCTTGGTTTTGGGGGGTGTGGCCTGTCCATAAATGGACTTAAAGGGTAAGATTGGCAATATATGGTAATTAGGGGGCGTGGTTAACCGTGGCTCCGCCCCTCCCAGGCTCCCCCATGTCTTGGTCGAGGCCTTGGAGCGGGAGACGGAGGTGAGTGGAAAATTCCCCAAAATTCCCCAAAATTCCCAAAATTCCCCAAATTTGGGGGGGTTCTGGGGGGAAATGTGGAGGGGTAGGGGTTGGGAAAGAAAATTGGGGATTGGGGAAAAAAATTTGGGATTTTGGGTGGAAAATCGGACTTTTGGGCTGAAAATTGGGAATTTTGGCGGAAAATTGGGATTTTTTGGGGGAAATTGGGAATTTTGGGCGGAAAATTGGGATTTTGAAGGGAAAAACTGGGATTTTGGGAAAATATTGGAATTTGAGAAAAATGGGGATTTTGGAAGGAAACACAGGAATTTTGGGGAGAAATATTGGGAATTTTGGGTGGAAAATCTGGATTTTTTTACTGAGAAATCGCAAGGTTGGCCAAAAATGTGGGGATTTTGGTAAAAAGTGGGGATTCTGGGGAGAAAATGGGAATTTTGGGCTGAAAATGCCGAAAAAATCAGATTTTTTTTCGCCAAAAATTGCCGATTTTGGTGAAAAAAATTGGAATTTTTGGCTAAAAAATGGGGTTTTTTCACTGAGGAGCTGGAATTTCATCCCAAAATTCGGCAATTTTGGGGAATTTTGGGGAATTTGGGGAATTTTTCCCCCCAGCTCGTCCAGCAGAGGGGCCCTGGCCACGCTCGGGGCGCGGCTGCTGCTCTTGGGGGGCCCCAAATGTTGGGAACCGGTGGAGAAATGGATCCAGGAGGCGGCGAGGGACCCCCAAAAAATGGAGGTGAGCGGCCGAAAACTGGGGGGGTTTGGGGAAATCCCCAAAATTCAAAATAAACAAAAAAAAAAGGGGGAAAATCCCCTGAAAATCCTAAAAAAAATCCCCAAATTCTAAAAAAATCCCCAAAAATTCAAAGTAACTCCCATAAAAATTCCATTAGACGTTCTAAAAAAAGCTACAAAAATCCCAAAACTTCAAAAAAAATCCCCAAACCAAGCCAAAAAAATCCCCAAAAAAGTCCCAAAAAATCCCCCAAAAAATCACCAAAATTCACCAAAAATCTCTCTAAAAATCCCCCAAAAAATCCCAAAGGTCACCCCAAAAATCCTGAATATTCCACAAAAACGTCCCAAAAAATGCTCCAAAAATCCCCTAAAAAAGCCCCCAAAATCCTAAAAAAATCCCCAAAACTTCCCCAAATAATCCCGAAAAATCCCCCCAAATATCCCAAAAAAGTCGTCAAAAAAACCCCAAAATCCTAAAAAAATTCCCCAAATGTTCCCAAAAAAACCATAAAAAGTCCTAAAAAAACCCCCATCAATTCGTAAAAAATCTCAAAAACTTCTCTAAAAGTCCCAACAAAATTCCCGAAAAATTATCAAGTAACTCTCCTGAAAAATCCTGAAAATTCTCCAAAATTTTTTTAAAAATCCCTTAAAAATTCCCCCCAAAAATTATCTAAAACTCCCCAAAATATCCCAAAAAATCATCCAAAAATATTAAAAAAAAAAACCCCAAGAAATCCCTAAAAACTCCCCTAAAGATTTTCCCAATAATTCCACTAAAAATCCAAAAAAAAATCCCCAAAAGTTGCCAAAAATCCCCAAAAAATTCTCCAAAAATCCCCCAAAAAGCCCTAAAAATCCTAAAAAAATCTCCAAATATTCCCACAAAATTCTTCAAAAAATCTCGAAAAAAACACCAAAAAATTCCCAAAAAGTTTCCAAAAATCTCTTCAAAAATCCCCCAAAATCCCCTAAAATTCTACTAAAAATCCCCAAAAATCCAATAAAGTTCTCAAAAAAATCCAAAAGAAGTCCCGAAAATCCCGAAAAAGTCATCCAAAATCCCCCAAAAATTCCCACAAAAGTTCCTCTAAAATTCCAAAAAAATTCCCAAAAAATCCATCCAAAAATCCTTGAAAAATCCCCAAAAAAATCCCAAAAATTCATCAAAAAATCCCCAAAAATTCCCCTTAAATCCCAATAAAAGTCTCCAAAAAAATCCCCAAAAAATCCTCCAAAATCCCAAAATTTCCTCAAAAAATCCCCAAAAATTCCTCTAAAAACCCACAAAAAATACCCAAAAAATTGACGAAAAATTCTGAAATAATTCCCCAAAATCGCCAAAAAATTATCAAAAATTCTTAAAAAAATCCCTCAAAAATCCCCAAAAATTTCTCTGAAAATCCCAATAAAATTCCCAATAATTCTCAAAAAATCCCCAAAAAAAATCCCTCAAAATCCAAAAAAAATCCCCAAAATTTCCACAAAAAATCCCCAAAAATTCATCTAAAAACCCGCAAAAAATTCCTATAACGTCATCCAAAAATCCCCAAAAAATCCCCAAACATTCCTCTAAAAACCCCCAAAATACCCAAAAAAATCTCCAAAAACCTCCAAAAATCCCAAAACTTTCTCTAAAAATCCCAATAAAATTCCCAAAAATCCCCCAAAATTCCTCTAAAAATCCCAATAAAAATCCCAAAAAATCCCCTAAAATCCCAAAAATTCCCCAAAAAATCATCCATAAATTCCCAAAAATTCTCACCAATATTCCCCTAAAAATCCCCAGAAATATCCCAAAAAATCTCCAAAAATCCCCAATAAATCCCTAAAAAAGCCCCAAAAATCATCCAAAATTCCCCAGAAATCTCACAAAATTCTCCTAAAAATATCCCAAAAATTACCCTAAAAATCCCCAAAAAATACTCTAAAAATCCCCAAAAATTCTCTGAAAACCCGCAAAAGATTCTCAAAAAATCCGCCAAAAATCGTAAAATAATTCCCCAAAATTACCAAAAGAATCAGCAAAAATCCTTTAAAAAAACCCTCAAAAATCCCCAAAAAATCCCCAAAAAATTCTTTTGAAATCCCCCATAAAATTCCCTAAAAATTCCCCAAAAATCCCGAAAATTCCTCTAAAAATCCCCAAAAACTCCCAGAATTTCCTCAAAAAAGCGCCAAAAACCCCAATAATATCCCCAAATTTTTACCAAAAAAAATCCCTCAAACCCCTAAAATTCCTCTAAAAATCCCAATAAAATTTCCGAAAAAATCCCCAAAAATTCCCAAAAAATTCCTCTGGAAATCCCGAATTTCCCCGCTGACGGCGCTTCCCTCTGGCTCCTGCAGGGGGCGCTGCGCTGCCTGGGCGTGGCCGTGGGCGTGGCCGGCCCCGCCCTTTCCGGCCGAGGCCCCGCCCTGCTCGGGCTCTGCCGGGGGCGGCTCCGGGCCCGGGCGGATCCCGGCAGCCTCGGGGCCGCCCTGGGAGCGCTGGGGGCGCTCGTGGCTCTGGGGGGAGCCCGGAAACGGTGAGAGCCCGCGCCGGGGGTGGCACCCCAAAATCCGGGGGCAGGGGGCAGAGTTTGGGGGTTTGGGACCCAAAATCTGGGGTTGGGACCCCAAAATTTGGGGGGTTGCACCCAAAATCCAGGGGTTTAGGGGCAAAATTTGTGGGTTTGGGACCCTAAATCCGGGGGGTCAGGACAAAATTTGGGGGTCTGGGACCCAAAATCCGGGGGGTCAGGGGGAAAATTTGGGGGTTCAGGACCCAAAATCTGGGGGTTTAGGGGCAAAAATTGGGATTTGGGACCCAAAATCCAGGGTCAGGGGCAAAATTTGGGGGTTTGGAATCCAAAATCCGGGGGTTTGGGACCCAAACTCCAGGGGGTTAGGGGGCAAAATTTGGGGGTTTGAGACCCAAAATCTGGGGTTACGGGCAAAAATTTGGGGGTTTGGGGACCCAAAATCCAGGGGTTTAGGGGCAAAATGTGGGGATTTGGGACCCAAAATCTGGGGTTGGGACCCCAAAATCTGGGGCGTTGGGCCCAAAATCCAGGGGGTCAGGGCGAAATTTGGGGGTTTGGGACCCAAAATCCAGGGGGTTAAGGGCAAAAACTTGGGGGTTTGGGACCCAAAATCCGGGGGTTTAGGGGCGAAATTTGGGGGTCTGGGACCCAAAATCCGGGGTTGGGACCCAAAGTCCGGGGGTTTGGGACCCAAAATCCAGGGCGTCAGTGCAAAATTTGGGGGTTTGGGACCCAAAATCCGGGGTTGGGACCCCAAAATTTGGGGTTTGGGGCCCAAAATCCAGGGGTTTAGGGGCAAAATTTGGGGATCTGGGACCCAAAATCCGGGGTTTGGTACCCAAAATCCGGG
>NW_027100436.1:208308-252411 GCF_031753505.1 Anomalospiza imberbis | reverse complement strand
GTAAATCCCCATTGACTTCAATGGGGTAGACCTGTTGCCTGTAACTCACCATTGACTTCAATGGGGTAGACCTGTTGCCCCGAGCATTTTTGGGTCTAAAAATCCCAATTTTTGCCCCAAAATCCCCAAATTTTGGGCAGAAAAAGAGATTCTGGAGCTTACCTGGAGGCAGAGCTCCAGCAGGGGCCGCAGGTGCGGGGTCAGGGATTCGGGATTGGCTTCCAGGAATTCATCCAGGACCTCCAGAGCGTCGGCACCGCGGTCCTGGAAGGAAACTCCCCCAGTTCAGCCCAAATTTCAGCCCCAAATTACCCCCAAAATTTCCCAAATTCACCCCAAAATTTCCCCATCTCAGCCCTACAATGAAACCTAAAATTCTCCAAATTCTCCCCAAACTTTCCCCATTTCAACCGAAAACTAACCCCCAAAATTTCCCAAATTCACCCCAAATTCCCCACTAAATTTCCCCATTTTAGGCCCAAATTCCTCCCAAAATTTCCCAAATTCACCCCCAAAATTCCCCATTTCAGCCTAAAATTAAACCCCCAAAAAATTCCCTAATTCTCCCCAAAATTCCCCCAAATTTTCTCATTTCAGCCTTGAACTTCCAAAAAAATTTCCGAATTTCTTTCCATTTTAGTCCCAAATATTGCCCCAAAATTTTCCCCAATTTTTCCCCCAAAATTCCCAATTTCAGCCCAAATTTCCACAAATTTTCCTAAATTTTATCCCCATTTTAATCCCAAATTTCCCTCCAAATTT
Source organism: Anomalospiza imberbis (assembly GCF_031753505.1). NCBI lineage: Eukaryota > Metazoa > Chordata > Aves > Passeriformes > Viduidae > Anomalospiza > Anomalospiza imberbis. Next base: position 251,649 of record NW_027100436.1, on the reverse strand, counting down.
TCCCCAAACGTTCCCCATTTTTTCCCAATTTTCCCCATTTTACTCCCAAATTTCCCCCAAATCCCCAATTCCAGCCCAAATTCTCCCAAAATTTTCCAATTTTCCAGCTTTTTTCCCATTTTCCCCCAAAATTTCCAAAATTTTCCAATTTCAACCAAAACTTTCCCATTTTCCCCCCCCAATTTTCCTCAACTTCAGGCCAAATTTTCCTCATTTTGCCCCCATTTTCATCCCAACTTTCCCCAAAATTTCCAAAATTTCCTTCAAATTTCCCCCAATTTTTCTAAATTTTTACCCATTTTCACAGCAAATTTTCCTATTTTTTCCCCATTTTTCACCTTTTCTCCCCAAATTCCCACCAATTTTCCCCAATTTCAGCCCAAATTTTCCCATTTTTCCCCATTTTTGCTCAATATTCCCCAAATTTTCCAAAATTTCTCATTTTAACCCCAAATTTTCCCCATTTTTGCCCCGAATTCCTCCAAAATTCCCCAAATTTACCTCAATGTTACCCAAAATTCTCAATTTTCCTCAATTTTCCCCCACATTTTCCCCAAATTCCCCATTTTCCACTCCAGATTTTCCCAATTTCCCCCAAAATTTTCCCAATAATTCCCCATTTTCCCCCCAAATTTTCCCCAATTTTCCCATTTCCCCCAAATTTCCCCCCAAATTTTCCCATTTCCCCCCATTTTCACTCCAAAATTTCCCCAATTTTTCCATTTCCCCACCAATTTTTCCCAAATTTCCCATTTCTCTCCCCAAATTTTTCCCCAGTTCCCCAAAATTTCCCCATTTTCCCCAATTTCAGCCCAAATTTCCCCATTTTCCCTAATTTTTCCCATTTTCATCCCAAATTTTCCCCAAAAAATCCCCATTTTTTCCCCCATTTTTGCCCAATTTCCCCAATTTTTCCCATTTTCCCCCTCAATTTTCCCAAAATTTCCAATTTTCACCCCAAATTTTTCCCAACTTCCCCCCCAAATTTCCCAATTTTCCCCCCAATTTCAGCCCAAATTTTCTCATTTTTGCCCAATTTCCCCCAAAATTTCCCCCAATTTCCCCTAAAATTTTCCTTTTTTCTCATTTTCCCCTATTTCCCCCCTAATTTTTCCCATTCCCCCCCATTTTTCACTCCAAATTTTCCCCAAAATTCCCTACTTTTCCCATTTTCTCCCCAAATTTTCCCCAAAATTCCCCAATTTTCCCATTTTTCCCTTCAATTTTTCCAATATTTCCCATTTTCCTCCCAAAATTTTTCCCCTTTCCCCCCAAATTTTCCCCAAATTTCCCCGCAATTCCCCATTTTCAGCCTAGATTTTCCACAAAATTCCCAATTTTTCCCCATTTTTGCCCAATTTCCCCCAAATTTTCCCCAAATTTCCGATTATTCCCCAAATTTTCCCCAAATTCCCCATTTTCACCCCAAAATTCCCCATTTTTTTCCAATTTTTACCCAATTTCCCCCCAATTTTTCCCTAAATTTCCCCAATTTTCCCCCCATTTTTCCCATTTTTCTCCAATTTTTCCCCAAATTTCCCCTTTTTTTCCCGATTTTCCCCCTTTTTTCCCGATTCCCACCCAAATTTGCCCGATCTCGGCGTTTTTACCTCGTCCAGGGCCAGCAGCTCCTGGAGCGCCCCGAGGACATCGGGGACGAGAGAGCGAAGGAGATCCTGGGGCAAAAAACGGCAAAATTGGGCAAAAACGGGGAAAATTGGGGGAAATTTTGGGAAAAAACGGGAAAAATGTGGGGAAATTGGGGAGAAATGGGGAATTTTAGGGGAAAAAATTGGAATAAATGGGGAAAATTTGGGGAAAAATGGGAAAATTGGGGGGAAAATAGGGGAAATTTTGGGGGGAAATAGGGAAATTTGGGGGAGAAATTTGGGAAAAAATGGGAATTTGGGGGGGAATTTGGGAAAAAATTGGGAATTTTGGGGGAAATTGGGGAAAATTGGGGAAAATTTGGGTGAAAATGGGCAAAAATTGGGAAAATTGGGAAAAATTTGGGAAAATTGGGGGAAATGGGGAAAATTGGGGAAATCTTGGGGTGAAATTTGGGGGAAATGGGGAAAATTTGGGAAAAATGGGAAAATTTTGGGGAAATCTGGGGTTAAAATGGGGAAAATTTGGGAAAAATTGGGAAAATCTGGGGTTAAAATGGGGAAATTTTGGAGAAATTGGGAAAATTTTGCAGAAATTTGGGAAAATTTGGCGTTAAAATGGGGGAAATTTGGGGAAATTTGGGGGGATTTTGGGTGAAATTTGGGAAAATTGGGAAGAATTTGGGGGAAATTTGGGGAAATTTGGGGAAAATTGGGCAAATATTTGGGATAGAATTAGGAAAATTTAAGGGAAAATGGAATAAATTGGGGAAATTCAGGGGGAATTTGGGCAAAACGTGGGAAAATTGGGAAAATTTTGGGAAATTTGGGAGAAATTGGGGAAAATTGGGGCAAAAATGGGGAAAATGTGGGAAAAATTGGGAAAATTGAGAAAATTGGGAAAATTTGGGGGAAATTTGGGGAAAATTTGGGGAAAATTTGGGGAAAATAGGCAAAAATTGAGAAAATTTTGGGAAATTTAGAGGGAAATGGGGAAAACTTGGGGAAAATTTTGGGTTAAAATGGGAAAAATTTGGGGAAATTTAAGGGGGAAATTAAGAAAATTTGGGGGGAAAATTGGGGTGAAAATGGAGGAAAATGAGAAGAATTTGGGAAAATGGGGCAAAAATTGGGAACAATTTGGGGGGAAATTGGGGAAAAGGGAAAAATTTGGGGGAAACTGGGGAAATTTGGGGGAAATTTGGGCAATAATTGGGAAAATTTCGGGAAGTTTGGGGGAAAATGGGGAAATTCTGGTGGGAAATTGGGCAAAAAACTGGAAAAACTGGTCCAAGCCCCCGGATTTTGGGGTGCCACGCCCAGATTTTGGGGTGCCACGCCCAGATTTTGGGTCCCAACCCCCCAAATTTTGCCCCTGGACCCCCGGATTTTGGGTCCCAACCTGCGTATTTTGGGGACCAAACCCTGGATTTTGGGGTCCCAACCCCCCCGGATTTTGGGGTGCCGCCCCCCGATTTTAGGGTCCAACCCCCGGATTTTGGGGTGCCATCTCCAGATTTTGGAGTCCAAACCCCGGATTTTGGGGTCCCAAACCCCCGGATTTCAGCGCACCAGACCCGGATTTTGGGGCGTCATCCCCCCCGGATTTTGGGGTGCCAACCCCGGATTTTGGGTCCCAATCTGCGGATTTTGGGGTGCCATCCCCAGATTTTGGGGTGCCGCCTCCAGATTTTGGGTCCCAACCCCAGATTTTGGGTCCCAAACCCCCAAATTTTGCCCCTGACCCCCCGGATTTTGGGTACCAAGCCGGGATTTTGGGTCCCAGACCCCCAAATTTTGCCCGTAACCCCCTGATTTTGGGTCCCAAACCCCCAAATTTTGCCCCTGACACACTGGATTTTGGGTCCAACCCCCCAGATTTTGGGGTCCCAACCCCAGATTTTGGGTCCCAGACTCCCAAATTTTGCCCCTGACCCCCAGATTTTGGGTCCCAAATCCCCAAATTTTGCCCTTAACCCCCCGGATTTTGGGTCCAAACCCCCGGATTTTGGGTCCAAACCCCCGGATTTTGGATCCCAAACCCCCAAATTTTGCCCCTGACTCCCTGGATTTTGGGTCCAACGCCCCAGATTTTGGTCCCAACCCCAGATTTTGGGTCCCAGACCCCCAAATTTTGCCCTTAACCCCCCGGATTTTGGGTCCCAAACCCCCAAATTTTGCCCCTCACCCCCTGGATTTTGGGTCCCAACCCCCCAGATTTTGGGGGTCCCAACCACAGATTTTGGGTCCCAAATCCCCAAATTTTGCCCCTAAACCCCCGGATTTTGGGTCCCAAACCCCCAAATTTTGCCCCTAAACCCCCAGATTTTGGGTCCCAAACCCCCAAATTTTGCCCCTGACCCCCCGGATTTTGGGTACCAACCCCGGATTTTGTGTCCCAAACCCCCAAATTTCGGCCCTAAACCCCCGGATTTTGGGTTCCAAACGCCCAAATTTTGCCCCAAAACCCCCGGATTTTGGGTCCCAAACCCCCAAATTTTGCCCCTAAACCCCCGGATTTTGGGTCCCAAACCGCCAAATTTTGGGGGTCCCAACCCCAGATTTTGGGTCCCAAACCCCCAAAACTCTGCCCCTGCCCCCCGGATTTTGGGGTGCCAGCCCCGGCGCGGGCTCTCACCGTTTTCCGGGCTCCCCCCAGAGCCACGAGCGCCCCCAGCGCTCCCAGGGCGGCCCCGAGGCTGCCGGGATCCGCCCGGGCCCGGAGCCGCCCCCGGCAGAGCCCGAGCAGGGCGGGGCCTCGGCCGGAAAGGGCGGGGCCGGCCACGCCCACGGCCACGCCCAGGCAGCGCAGCGCCCCCTGCAGGAGCCAGAGGGAAGCGCCGTCAGCGGGGAAATTCCGGGATTTCCAGAGGAATTTTTTGCGAATTTTTGGGGATTTTTTCGGGAAATTTTATTGGGATTTTTTGAGGAATTTTTAGGGGATTCGAGGGATTTTTTTGGTAAGAATTTGGGGAATATTATTGGGGTTTTGGCGGCTTTTTTGAGGAAATTCTGGGAGTTTTTGGGGATTTTTAGAGGAAATTTTGGGGATTTTTTTGGGGATTTTTAGGGAATTTTATTGGGGTTTTTAGATGAATTTTCGTGGTTTTTTTGGGATTTTCACAGGAGGTTCAGAGAATTTTACGGGGCATTTTTGAGGGGTTTTTTTGGGGAATTTTATTGGGGATTTTAGAAGAATTCTTGGGGATTTTTTGGGGATTTTTGATGATTCTTTTGGTAATTTTCGGGAATTATTTTACGATTTTTGGCCGATTTTTTGAGAATCTTTTGCGGGTTTTCAGAGGAATTTTTGGGGATTTTTAGGGTATTTTTTGGGGATTTTTAGGGTAATTTTTGGGATATTTTTAGGAGAATTTTGTGAGATTTCTGGGGAATTTTGGATGATTTTTGGGGTTTTTTTAGGGATTTATTGGGGATTTTTGGAGATTTTTTGGGATATTTCTGGGGATTTTTAGGGGAATTTTGGTGAGAATTTTTGGGAATTTATGGATGATTTTTTGGGGAATTTTTGGGATTTTAGGGGGTTTTTTTGGGATTTTTATTGGGATTTTTAGAGGAATTTTGGGGGGATTTTTGGGAATTTTATTGGGATTTTTAGAGAAAGTTTTGGGGATTTTTTGGAGGTTTTTGGAGATTTTTTTGGGGTATTTTGGGGGTTTTTAGAGGAATTTTTGGGGATTTTTTGGCGATTTTTGGATGATGTTATGGGAATTTTTTGCGGGTTTTTAGATTATTTTTTTGGGGATTTTTTGAGGAAATTTTGGGGATTATTTTTGGATTTTGAGGGATTTTTTTTGGGATTTTTTTGAGAATTATTGGGAATTTTATTGGGATTTTCAGAGGAATTTTTGGGGATTTTTGAGGGATTTTTTAAAGAATTTTTGATAATTTTTTTGGCAATTTTGGGGAATTATTTCAGAATTTTTCATCAATTTTTTGGATATTTTTTTGGGTTTTTAGAGGAATTTTTGGGGATTTTTTGAGGAAATTTTGGGGATTTTGGAGGATTTTTTGGGGATTTTTTTGGAGACTTTTATTGGGATTTAAGGGGAATTTTTGGGGATTTTTTGATGAATTTTTGGGATTTTTTTGGGGATTTTTCAAGGATTTTTGGATGGATTTTTTGGGAATTTTTTTGGAATTTTTAGAGGAACTTTTGTGGGAATTTTGGGGGGGATTTTGGATGACTTTTTCGGGATTTTTGGGGATTTCTTTTGGATTTTTTGAGAACTTTATTGGGATTTTTTGGGATTTTTAGTAGAATTTTAGGGGATTTTGGGGAGATTTTTGAAGAGATTTTTTTAGGAACTTTTTGGGAATTTTTGGCGTTTTTTTCGGGATTTTTTTGAGAATTTTGTGGGAATATTTGCAGATTTTTTAGGATTTTTAGGGCTTTTTGGGGGATTTTTGGAGAATTTTTTGAGGATTTTTGGCAATTTTTGGGGATTTTTTTTGGATTTTTAATGGAATTATTGGGAAATCTTTAGGGGAGTTTTTAGGGATTTCTTGGGGTTTTTTTTGGATATTTTTGGATGATTTTTTGGGATATTTTGGGGAGTTTTAGATAATTTTTGGGGGAATTTTTAAGGGATTTTTAAAAAAATTTTGGAGAATTTTCCAGGAATTTTGGGAATTTTTGGGAGAGTTACTTGATAATTTTTCGGGAATTTTGTTGGGACTTTTAGAGAAGTTTTTGAGATTTTTTATGAATTGATGGGGGATTTTTTTAGGATTTTTTATGGTTTTTTGGGAACATTTGGGGAATTTTTTTAGGATTTTTGGGGTTTTTTTGACGACTTTTTTGGGATATTTGGGGGGATTTTTGGGGATTATTTGGGGAAGTTTTGGGGATTTTTTTAGGATTTTGGGGGCTTTTTTAGGGGATTTTCGGAGCATTTTTTGGGACTTTTTGTGGAATATTCAGGATTTTTGGGGTGACCTTTTGGGATTTTTTGGGGGATTTTTAGAGAGATTTTTGGTGAATTTTGGTGATTTTTTGGGGGATTTTTTGGGACTTTTTTGGGGATTTTTTTGGCTTGGTTTGGGGATTTTTTTTGAAGTTTTGGGGATTTTTGTAGCTTTTTTTAGAACGTCTAATGGAATTTTTATGGGAGTTACTTTGAATTTTTGGGGATTTTTTTAGAATTTGGGGATTTTTTTTAGGATTTTCAGGGGATTTTTTCCCCTTTTTTTTTTGGTTTATTTTGAATTTTGGGGATTTCTCCAAACCCCCCCCAGTTTTCAGCCGCTCACCTCCATTTTTTGGGGGTCCCTCGCCGCCTCCTGGATCCATTTCTCCACCGGTTCCCAACATTTGGGGCCCCCCAAGAGCAGCAGCCGCGCCCCGAGCGTGGCCAGGGCCCCTCTGCTGGACGAGCTGGGGGGAAAAATTCCCAAATTCCCCAAAATTCCCCAAAATTGCCGAATTTTGGGATGAAATTCCAGCTCCTCAGTGAAAAAAACCCCATTTTTTAGCCAAAAATTCCAATTTTTTTCACCAAAATCGGCAATTTTTGGCGAAAAAAAATCTGATTTTTTTCGGCATTTTCAGCCCAAAATTCCCATTTTCTCCCCAGAATCCCCACTTTTTACCAAAATCCCCACGTTTTTGGCCAACCTTGCGATTTCTCAGTAAAAAAATCCAGATTTTCCACCCAAAATTCCCAATATTCTCCCCAAAATTCCTGTTTTTCCTTCCAAAATCCCCATTTTTCTCAAAATTCCCAATATTTTCCCCAAAATCCCAGTTTTTCCCTTCCAAAATCCCAATTTTCCGCCCAAAATTCCCCATTTCCCCCCAAAAAATCCCAATTTTCCGCCCAAAATTCCCAATTTTTCAGCCCAAAAGTCCCGATTTTCCACCCAAAATCCCCAAATTTTTTTCCCCAAATCCCCAATTTTCTTCCCCAACGCCTACCCCCTCCACATTTCCCCCCAGAACCCCCCAAATTTGGGGAATTTTGGGGAATTTTGGGGAATTTTCCACTCACTCCGTCTCCCGCTCCAAGGCCTCGACCAAGACATGGGGGAGCCTGGGAGGGGGCGGAGCCACGGTTAACCACGCCCCCTAATTACCATATATTGCCAACCTTACCCTTTAAATCCATTTATGGACAGGCCACGCCCCCCAAAACCAAGCTCTGCTTATTTAAGCCCCTCCCCCTCCTTAATTAATCAAGCACCTCCTACTCATTAATTAACCTCAGGCCACGCCCATTTAAGCCCCTCCCTTAAATCAGCCCAACCCCTCTCTAATTAACACCTTTAATTAAGCCCCGCTCACCACTATAGCCCTATGGAGGCCAAGCCACGCCCCCTTTTTGAAGCCACGCCTCCACAGTGATTCTAACTTGGCACTGACCACACCCCTTTTCCCAGAGCCACGCCCCCTCCCATTGACTTCAATGGGCTCCAAGCCACGCCCCTTGCATTGACTTCAATGGGGCTTAAGCTCCGCCCCTTTCCCAAAGCCCTGCCCCTCCAGGTGATTCTGATTGGTCTGAAGCTCCACTCTATTCCCTAAGCCACGCCCCCCCAGGTGATTTTGATTGGTCTGAAGCCCCATCCCCCCCTTCCCCAAGCCACGCCCCTCCATTTGACCCAATATCACAGAAGCCCCGCCCCCTCAAATGGAGTTAAATTGGGGTGAAGCTCCGCCCCCTTTCCCTAAGCCACGCCCCCCTCCTTGATTATCGTGGAGCACAAGCCACGCCCCCTCCCATTGAGTTCAATTGGTCTAAAACCCCGCCTATTCCTCCAAGCCCCCGCCCCTTCCATTGATCCCAGTGGAGTCCAGGCCCCGCCCACCTGTCAATCAACTCCGGGGGAGTTTCCGGAGGCGTCTCCGGAGCAGAACGGCGGCCAAATGTCGGATCTGGGACCCAAAACCCCCCCAAATTCACCCCAAAACCCCCAAATTCACCCCAAAATCCACAAATTCACCCCAAAATCCGTAAATTCACGCCAAAATCCCCCAAATTCACCCTCAAATCCTCCAAATTCACCCCAAAATCCACAAAATTCACCCCAAAATCCACAAAATTCCCCCCAAAACAACCCAAATTCACCCCAAAATCCACAAATTCACCCTAAAATCCACAAATTCACCCCAAAATCCACAAAATCCACCCCAAAATCCACAAATTCACCCTAAAATCCACAAAAGTCACCCCAAAATCCCCCGAATTCACCCCCAAATCCACAAAATTCACCCCAAAATCCACAAAATTCACCCCAAAACCCCCCAAATTCACCCCAAAACCCCAAATTCACCCCAAAGTCCACAAAATTCACCCCCAAAATCCACAAATTTCACCCCCAAATCCTCCAAATTTACCCCCAAATCCACAAAATTCACCCCACAATCCACAAAATTCACCCCAAAATCCACAGAATTCACCCCCAAATCCACAAAATTCACCCCCAAATCCACAAAATTCACCCCCAAATCCTCCAAATTCACCCCAAAATCCCCCAAATTCACCCCCAAATCCAAAAAATTCACCCCAAAATCCACAAAATTCACCCCAAAATCCCACAAATTCACCCTAAAATCCACAGATTCACCCCAAAATCCACAAATTCACCCCAAAATCCCCCAAATTCACCCCAAAATCCACAAATTCACCCCAAAATCCACCGAATTCACCCCAAAATCCACAAAATTCACCCCCAAATCCACAAATTCACCCCAAAATCCACAAAATTCACCCCCAAACCCCCAAATTCGGCCCCAAATCCCCCAAGTTCCCCTAAAATCCCCAAATTCCTCCCAAAACTCCCCCAAATTCACTCCAATATTCCCCAAAATTCCCCCCAGAATTCCCAAATTCCCCCCAAAATCCTCTCAGGGTCCCCAACGATTCCCAAAATCCCTCCCAAATTTCCCCGAAATCTTTCAAAATCCCCAAAATTCCCCCTAAAATCCCCCCCAAATTCCCAAAATTCCCCTCCAAATCTTCTCCAAATTCCCGACAAAATCCTAAATTCTCCCCAAAATCCCAAAATTCGCCCCAAAATTCCTGCCAAAATCCCCTAAGGATCCCCAAATTCCCCCCAAAATCCCAAAATTGCCCCCCCAAACCCCAAAAAGTCCCCCCAAAAATTCCCTCCAAAACCCCAAAACTTCCCTCAGAATTCCCAACATTCCCTCCAATTTCCCAAAATTCCCCCCAAATTCCCAAAATTCCCGCCAAAATCCCCTCAGCATCCCCAAATCCTCCCCAAAATCCCCCCTAAAATCCCCAAAATCCCCGAAATTCCCGCCAAAACCCCCCGGCTTTTCCCGCCAAATCCCCCCTCAGACCTGCGGCCTCCCCGCCCCCCTCAGCAGCTCCGCGAGGCCTTCGGGCCCCTCCGGCTCCTCCAGCGCCTCCCGCAGCCGCTCCGTGGCCTGGAAAACGCCCCAGAAATTCAGGCGGAAGCCCGGAAATGCCCAAAATTGCCCAAATTCGCCCAAATTTGCCCGAATTGCCGGGACCTGGCGGATCCTGGCGCTGTCGGGCTCCAGGAGTTCCGTCAGGAGCTGCTCCATTGCGGGCGCCGCCATTTTGGAAAAGGTGGGGGCGGCCATTTTGTGAGCAGCAAGAAAAAGCGGAAATCAGGCAGAGCGCCGCAAGAAGTGGGCGTGGCTTAGCGGCGCGCCGTCCATCCCGGAGGACTTCTCTATGGTTTTAAAGCGGTGATGGTGTGTGGGGACCGCTCTTTAAGGGGCGATGGCTGAAAGCGGCGATTTTGGGGTTAAAAGTGACGGATTTGGGCAAAAATTGTCGGTTTGGGGATAAAAGTGAAGAATTTGGGGTCAGAAAAGAGAGGTTGGGGGTTGAAAGGGGTTTTCTGAGGGGAGAAGAGCGGGTTTGGGGTGAAAAATGGGCATTTTGGGGCTTCATTTGGTAGTTTTGGGGATGGAGGGAGGATGAAGGGTTAAAAATGAGATTTTTTTTTTTTTGGGGGGGGTTAAAAAGGAGGATTAGGGGATTTTGGGCCCAAAAGGGTTAAATTGGGGTTTTAAAACGTTTGCTTTGGAGTCATAATGGTGATTTTGGGTCCAAAATCTGTGATTTTGGGTTCTTTTATGCCCCAAAAAAAGGATGAAACCTCAGGATCTGAGGCAGAAAATGAAGACTGAAGAGCCAAAAAGAGCAATCTGTGATTTTTGGGGCGGAATTGGGGATTTTGGGGTTAAAAATCGCCGTTTTGAGGCAAAAAAGTTAAAATTTGGGGTACAACTTGGGGTTTTTTAAAAGCTCTTAAAAGGGCAATGCAGTCTGTGGGCCCCACAGAGCCCTTAAAGGCTCTTAAAAGGGCAACACTGACTTAAAAGGGCAATGACGGCAGCAAATTGGGCCCACCCGAAAATCAGCTGCAGGAAATGACATCACAAACAAACCTATGGCGTCACCAACGCACTGTGACGTCACCAGCGAACCTTTATTAAATAATAACGGATCCTCGAACAGGAAATGATGTCAGGGACAGGGAAAATGGGAGTGGGCGTGGCTTAAAGGGAGAAGGGGGTGTGGCCTGACATGGCCACACCCCCTCACGGCCTGGCCACGCCTCCCCGCAGGGCCAGCACAAGATGGAGGACGGAGCCCCCCTGGATTTTGTAGTCGGCCGCCGTCTTCTCATCGTTCCTGGGGGAGGAGTCAGGGAGGCCACGCCCACTCAGGCCACACCCACTTATCACCAGCCACGCCCACTTAGCAACATAGGCCACGCCCGCTAGATACCACGCCCACCCACTTTAAGATGCAGGTAGCCACACCCCCATAAGCCACACCCATGTGTGATACCACGCCTACTTAGGCTCCGCCCCCATGGCTGCACCCACCCCCTTAAATCCCATTTTTAACCCAAATTTTAACCCCAAATTTCAGATTTCCCCTTTTTGCCCCAAATTTCTCCATTGTTACCCCATTTTCACCCCCAAATTCCCCATTCTCAAGCCCAATTTAAAATCCAAATTCCCCCATTTTTATCCCAAATTTGAACTAAAATTCCTCGATTTTTGTCCTAATTTCTCCTATTTTAATCTCAATTTTCCCCCATTTTAAACTCTATTTTTACCCGAAAATTATTCCATTTTTATGCAAATTTCCCCCATTTTAAAGTAAAATTTGTGCCATATTTAACACCAAAATTCACCTCAAATTTTTTACATTTTTACCTCAAATTTCCCCAAATTTGCCTAAAATTTAATTTCAATTGTCTTCATTGTTAACCCAAATTTTCCTGATTTTAAACCCAAATTCCCACCTCATTGTTCTCCATTTTTACTGCATTTTTACCCCATTTTTACCAATTTCCTCAATATTTAAATCCCCCTTTTAACCTCATTTCTGCCATTTTAAAACCCAAAATTTCCCCATTTAAAACAAAATTTTCCCCATTTTTAACCCCCAAATTCCCCCAGTTTTTAAGTCAAATTTTTTCTATTTTTAACCCAGATTTTCCCATTTTCATTCCAACTTCTCTCCATTTTAAACTCAAAATTTCACCCATTTCTTCCCCATTAAAAAACTCCTTTTTTAACCCAAATTTTCCCGTTTTCCACCCAAATCCCATTAAGCCCCTCCCCTTTATGCCCCACCCCACTTAAGCCCCACCCTGCCACCATTTTACCCCCATTTGCCAGGACTGAACCCAAATTTCCCCAATTTAAACCAAATTTATCCATTTTAACCCAAAATTTCCTATTTTAACCCAAATCTTGATTTTTAGCTGCTTTAAGCCCCTCCCCTGTTAAGCCCCACCCAATTAAGCCCCACCCCCACCACCAATTTTACCATATTTGCCACCATTTAAACCCAAATTCAACCCAAAATTTCCTGGTTTTAACCCAAATTTCTGAATTTTAACCCAAATTTTCCCATGTTTAACCCAAATCACGGTTTTTTAGCTGCTTTAAAGCCTCTCCCCCTTTCAGCCCCACCCACTTAAGCCCCACCCTGCCACCATTTTAACACCATTTTGCCCCTACTTAAACCTCATTTTAACCCAAATTTTCCCATTTTTAACCCAAATTTTCCCATCTTTAACCCAAATTTTCCCATTTTTAACCCAAATCCTGATTTTTAGCTGCTTTAAGCCCTTCCCTGTTAAGCCCCACCCAATTAAGCCCCACCCCCACCACCAATTTTACCATATTTGCCAACATTTAAACCCAAATTCAACCCAAAATTTCCTGGTTTTAACCCAAATTTTCCGATGTTTAACCGAAATCACGGTTTTTAGCTGCTTTAAGCCTCTCCCCTTTCAGCCCCACCCTGCCACCATTTTAACACCATTTTGCCCCTATTTAAACCTCAATTTAACCCAAATTTCCCCATTTTTAACCCAAATTTCCCCATTTTAACCCAAATCCCGATTTTTAGCTGCTTTAAAGCCCCTCCCTGTTAAGCCCCACCCACTTAGGCCCCGCCCCCGCCATTTTACCCCATTTGCTCCCACTTTAACCCAAATTTCCCTGTTTTAAACCCAAATCTCCCCAATTTAACCCCGCCCCTTTCTCCCAAGACCACGCCCATTCACGCCCCTCCCCTTCAGCCGAGGCCACGCCCCCTCAAGCCCCGCCTACATCTGCTTGCCGCTGTAGATCAGCCGCTGCTGCTGGGGGGGGATCCCCTCCTTCTCCTCCACGCGCTCCTTGATCCGCTCCACCTGCGCCAAAAACACACCTGGGCACAGCTGGGCCACACCCGGGCACAGCTGGAGCACACCCGGGCACAGCTGGAGCACACCTGGATCGAGTTACGGCAGCCGCCGCTCCGTGAGGGCGCCGGCATTTTAAAAATTGCGGGCGCCGCCATTATAAGGCCATAGAGAAGAGGAAGTGCGGCGGAGCGCCGCCGGAAGTGGGCGGGGCTAAAAGGCGGGTTGGCCGGCTTGGAGGATTGGTCTATGGTTTTAAAGGGGCGATTGGAGGTGGGGTCTAGGCTTAAAGGGGTGATGGTGAGGGGGAGGGACTAGGAGGGACTGGGAGCAACTGGGAGGGACTGGGATGAACTGGGAGAGAATAGTGAGAGACAGGGAGAGACTGGGAAGAAAATGGGAGAGACTGGGAGGGAACTGGGAGGGACTGAAAAGAAATTAGGAGAGACTGGGAGGGACTGGGAGAGACTGGGAGGGACTGGGAAGGAACTGGGCCATACTGGGAGCAACCGGGAAGGAACTGGGGAGTTACTGGGAGGCACTGGGACACACTGGGAGGGACTGGGAGAGACTGGGAAGGAACTGGGAGGGACTGGGAGTTACTGGGAGAGACTGGGAAGGAACTGGGAGGGGACTGGGATGGACTGGGAGGGACTGGGAGAGACTGGGAAGGAACTGGGATAGAACTGGGATGAATTGGGAGAGACTGGGAAGGAACTGGGACGGACTGGGAGAGACTGGGAAGGAACTGGGAGGGACTGGGAGGGACTGGGAAGGAACTGGGATAGAACTGGGATGAATTGGGAGAGACTGGGAAGGAACTGGGAGGGACTGGAAGAGACTGGGAAGGAACTGGGAAGGCTCTGAGGGGAACTGGGATGAACTGGAAGAGGACTGGTCCATACTGGGAGGTTCTTCAAACAGACTGGGAGGAACTGGGAGGCACTGGGGAGTTACTGGGAAGCACTGGGCCATACTGGGAGGAACTGGGAGCCATTGGGAGGGCACTGGGATGAACTGGGAAGGAACTGGGCCATACTGGGAGGAACTGGGAGGGAACTGGGCCATACTGGGAGGAACTGGGAAGGAACTGGGCCATACTGGGAGGAACTGGGAGGGAACTGGCGGTTACTGGGAGGCACTGGGACACACTGGTAGGGACTGGGAGGGGATTGGGCCTTACTGGGATGAACTGGGAGGGAACTGGGATGAACTGGGAGGGACTGGGAGGGAACTGGGAGGTCCTGGGGGGTTACTGGGAGGCCACTGGGCCATACTGGGAAATCCCTCCCCCTTACTGGGAGACCCCTGGCGCTTCCCCCCCTCCCCCGTCGCACCCCAAAGCCGCTCCTCACCGACCCCAACTGGTCCATACTGGTTTATACTGGGCCGAACTGGGAGCTCACCTTGTCCGTGGGCTCGATGTCGATCTCGATCTCCTTCCCCGTCAGCGTCTGCAGGGGGCGCCATCATCCCACAATGCACCGCGCCCGCCCCTCACGCTCCCCCCGCCAAAACCCCGCCCGAACCCGCCCCGAAATCCGCGCTTTTCCCCCCAAATCCCCGCCGCGCCTCCCCACCCCCCCTCGGGGAGGGCGGGAAGTGCCCGAATTTGCCCGAAATCCGCGCTTTTCACCCCAAAAAAACCTTGACTTTGATGAGCATCGTGGCGGCTGCGGCGCCTTCGGAGCCGCCAAGCGGAAGCGGAAGCGAGGCCCCGCCCGCTGAGCCCGCATGCCAAAATCTAAAATGGCGGCCTAAGCGCTTCCGGTCTGTCCTCCAATCAGTACACTGCACCCGCCTCTTGCCAGCAGTAAACATGGCGGAGTTTGTAGTTTCGAGAGCGCTTTTGGGTTCCAAATGCGCCTCATTGGCTGGAGGCGCTGTCAATCAACGGCTGTTAAAGCCCGCCTTTCCCGGACTGCTCCATTTTGCCTCGCGGGGTGCGGAACCCCAAAAATGCCCATTCTAACCCCAAATGTAGCTGTTCAAACGCTCGGTGACGTCACGCCAGCCGTCATACCACTCCCCAGCCTTGCCTCCCTGCGATTGGCTCCAAAAAACCCACCCAAAACCTCATTGGCCGCCTCAGCCTCCCCCCCATTTGAATGGTTCGCCCCATGCTAATGAGCGCGTCCTCACTCACCGAAGGGGGAGAAGCGGAGTGGGCGGAGCCTGCGGCGGCGGGGGCGGGGTTTAGGCCTGCATTAATGGTTGTATAAAACTTAATTAGCTGCTTAATTAGCAAGTCAAATAGGAGGCGGGGCTTGTGGGCTTGGCTACTCACGTGGGCGTGGTTTTCTGAGACGGGAGTGGGCGTGGAACTGGGGCTGTGGGCGGAGTTTAAGGCAAGTGATGCAGCTAATTTGCATAGCGTTAACCCCACCCCATTTAACCCCCGCCTACCTGGGTGGGCGTGGCGGACCTCGGCGAAATAACGCTGCAGGCGAGGGAGGGGGCGTGGCCTGGAGCCCGGAGGGGCGTGGCTTAGACAGAGCTGCTCCAGCTGCACCATATAAGGGAAAGGGGGCGGGGCTTGTGAAATGGGCGGAGCGAGAGGAGGCTGGGGTTAATTGGGGGTCAATTTTGGGAGATTTTTGTGAGTTTTGGGTGAATTTTGGGTGATTTTCTTAAATTTTGGGAGATTTTCTTTAATTTTTGGATATTTTGGGAGAATCAAGAGTGATTTTTGTTAATTTTGGGTGAATTTTTGATGATTTTTGTTAATTTTGGAGGAATTTTAGGTGATTTTTGTGAATTTTGGGTGATTTTGATTCATTTTGGATCCTCAAGGGGTGAACTTTGGGTGAATTTTGGGGGATTTTGGTTAATTTGGATTTATTTTGGGTTGAATTTTGGGGGATTTTTGCAACTTGAGTGTGAATTTTGGATGGTTTTGGGGTGAATTTTGGGGCAATTTTGCTATTTTTGGTGGAATTTTGAGTAATTTTTGTTCATTTTGGGTGAATTCAGTAAATTTTTGGGGACATTTCTGTCATTTTGGTTAATTTTGGTAGAATTTTCTGTCATTTTGTTAATTTGAGATGTATTTTGGGTGATTTTCGCTACTTTTCGTTCATTTTGGTTATTTTTTTGTTGATTCTAATAAATTTTGGGTGAATTCTGTTAATTTTTGTTGATTTTGGGTGAATTTTGTGACATTTTCATTAATTTTTGTTGAATTTTGTACTATTTTTGTTAATTTCAGTTGAATTTTCTGTCACTTTGTCAACTTTGGGTGAATTTTCTGTCATTTTTGTCAATTTCCATTGAATTTCCCGCCATTTCCATTAATTTTTGCTGAATTTTCTGTCATTTTTGCTCCTTTCAGTTGAATTTTGTCATTTTCCTTAATTTTTGCTGAATTTCCTACCACTCTCATTTATTTTTCTTGAATTTTCTGTCATTTTCGCTCATTTCGCTTGAATTTTCTGTCATTTTCGTTAATTTGGGGTGAATTTCCTGCCATTTCCATTATTTTCTGTTGAATTTTTTGTCATTTTTGCTCATTTTGGTGGAATTTTCTGACATTTTCATGGATTTTTGTTGAATTTTCTGTCGTTTTTGTTAATTTTGGCTGAATCTTCTGCCATTTTTACTATTTTTTGTTGCATTTTTTGTCATTTTTCGCCCATCTTGGTGGAAATTCCTGCCATTTTCACTAAATTTTATTGCATTTTTTTGTCATTTTTCGCCCATTTTGGTGGAATTTTCTGTCATTTTCACTCATTTTGCTTGAATTTTCTGTAATTTTTGTTAATTTCGGGTCAATTTCCTGCCATTTCCAATAATTTCTGTTGAATTTTTTGTCATTTTTGCTCATTTTGCTTGGATTTTCTGTCATTTTCATGGATTTTTGTTGAATTTTCTGTCGTTTTTGTTAATTTTGGCTGAATTTTCTGCCATTTTCACCAAATTTTGTTGCATTTTTTGTCATTTTTCGCCCATTTTGCTGGAATTTTCTGTCATTTTCGCTCATTTCGGGTGCATTCCCTGCATTTCCCCTCCTCCTCCCTCAGTTTCCCCGCTTTCCTCCATTTCCCACCATTCCCATATAAGGAAAAAGAGGCGGGGCCAGACGAGGGGCGTGGTTAAGGGAGGGGGCGTGTCTCCACTGAGGCCCCGCCCCCAGGACTCACCTGGGGCAGGTGCGGTGGGGGCAGGGCACGCTCCAGGCGCCCCAGGAAGCCCAGGAAGAGCCGGGCCAGGCAGCGGCGGAAGCGCGGCCCGTACTCCTGCTGCGAACTGGGATCAACTGGGATGGACTGGGAGGGACTGGGGGGCACTGGGATCAAACTGGGAGGGACTGGGAGGGGATTGGGAGGGACTGGGACAAACTGGGAGGGAGTGGGAGAGGATTGGGATGGACTGGAATAAACTGGGAGGGACTGGGAGGGAATTGGGATGGACTGGGATAAACTGGGAGGGACTGGGATCAAACTGGGAGGGACTGGGAGGGGATTGGGATGGACTGGGATTAAACTGGAAGGGGAATGGGGGGGGCTGGGATAAACTGGGAGGGACTGGGATCAAACTGGGAAGGCTGGGATGGACTGGGGGGGACTGGGATAAACTGGGGGAGACTGGGATAAACTGGGAGGGACTGAGAGGGAACTGGGGGGGACTGGGATAAACTGGGAGGGACGGGGATCAAACTGGGATCAAACTGGGAGGGACTGGGGGGCACTGGGGGGGGGGGACTGGGGGGGACTGGGAGTGACTGGGACAAACTGGGGTAAACTGGGGTAAACTGGGAGGGACTGGGATAAACTGGGAGGGAATTGGGAGGTACTGGGAGGGACTGGGGGGGATTGGGATGGACTGGGATAAACTGGGAGGGACTGGGAGGGAACTGGGGGGGGCTGGGATAAACTGGGAGGGACTGGGATAAACTGGGAGGGACTGGGATCAAACTGGGAGGGACTGGGAGGGGATTTGGGGTTACTGGTTTATACTGGTTTGGATTTTGAGGTTACTGGGCAGTGACTGGGCCGTACTGGTTTATACTGGGAGGGCACTGGGCCATACTGGTCTATACTGGGACGGACTGGGAGGCAACTGGGCCATACTGGTTTATACTGGGATGAACTGGGAAGGGACTAGGCTGTACTGGGAGGGACTGGAAGGCTCTGGGGGGGGGGGCTGGGAGGTTACTGGTTTATACTGGTTTGAACTGGGAGGGACTGGAAGGGGGCCAGGGCATTACTGGTTTATACTGGGACAAACTGGGAGGGGCCGGGGCAGGGGTGCTGGTCCATACTGGTCCATACTGGTCCATACTGGTCTCACCTGCAGGAAGGGCTCCAGGCCCCGCCCACTTCCCAGAATTCCCAGCACCTGCTCCCGGAATTGCTCCTCGGCCACGCCCACCAGGGGGCGATCTTCCAGCGTCTGGGGGCGGGGCCTGCCTCAGGCCACGCCCCCTTTTCACCATATATGGGGTGGGGGAGGAGGGTGGGGCTGGGCTTGGCCACGCCCCTTGGGGAGGGGTTCAAGGGGGCCCAGTGCTCCCAGTTCATCCCAGTATGGCCCCAGTTCATCCCAGTGCCCTCCCAGTTCATCCCAGTTCATCCCAGTATGGCCCCAGTGCCCTCCCAATTCATCCCAGTCCATCCCAGTATGGTCCCAGTTCATCCCAGTATGGCCCCAGTGCCCTCCCAGTTCATCCCAGTCCATCCCAGTATGGCCCCAGTGCCCTCCCAATTCATCCCAGTCCATCCCAGTATGGTCCCAGTTCATCCCAGTATGGCCCCAGTGCCCTCCCAGTTCATCCCAGTCCATCCCAGTATGGCCCCAGTGCCCTCCCAATTCATCCCAGTCCATCCCAGTATGGTCCCAGTTCATCCCAGTATGGCAGCAGTTCATCCCAGTCTGGCCCCAGTTCATCCCAGTGCCCTCCCAGTTCATCCCAGTCCATCCCAGTATGGGCCCAGTTCATCCCAGTGCCCTCCCAGTTCATCCCAGTCCATCCCAGTATGGTCCCAGTTCATCCCAGTATGGCCCCAGTGCCCTCCCAGTTCATCCCAGTATGGCCCAGGGTCACCCCAGTTCATCCCAGTCCATCCCAGTATGGCCCCAGTGCCCTCCCAGTTCAGCCCAGTTCATCCCAGTACGGCACCAGTGCCCTCCCAGTTCATCCCAGTATGGACCAAGGTCATCCCAGTTCATCCCAGTTCATCCCAGTATGGACCAAGGTCATCCCAATTCATCCCAGTTCATCCCAGTATGGCCCAAGGTCATCCCAGTTCATCCCAGTTCATCCCAGTATGGCCCAAGTTCATCCCAATTCATCCCAGTTCATCCCAGTATGGCCCCAGTTCATCCCAGTACGGCCCCGGTACATCCAGTATGGCCCCAGTGCCCTCCCAGTTCATCCCAGTATGGCCCAAGGTCATCCCAGTTCATCCCAGTTCATCCCAGTATGGCCCCAGTTCATCCCAGTACGGCCCCGGTACATCCAGTATGGCCCCAGCTCATCCCGGTTCATCCCAGTATGGCCGCAGTCCATCCCAGTTCATCCCAGTTCATCCCAGTATGGCCCCAGTTCATCCCAGTACGGCCCCGGTACATCCAGTATGGCCCCAGTGCCCTCCCACTTCATCCCAGTATGGCCCCAGTTCATCCCAGTATGGCCCCAGTTCATCCCAGTACGGCCCCGGTACCTCCAGTATGGCCCCAGCTCATCCCGGTTCATCCCAGTATGGCCGCAGTCCATCCCAGTTCATCCCAGTATGGCCCAAAGTCATCCCATTGTGGCCCCAGGGCCCTCCCAGTTCAGCCCAGTATGGTCCCAGTGCCCTCCCAGTTCATCCCAGTTTGGCCTCAGTTCCTCCCAGCCCCTCCCAGTCTCACCTTGAGGGCGTGTCCGCTCCCTGGCCCCGCCCCCTCTGGGAAGAGCCAATCCAGCGCGTCCAGCACAGCAGGGGAGGGGCCGAGCTCCTCCAGCAGTGACGTCACCACCTGGGGGGAGGGGCCGGGGTGGGGGAGGGGTCTGGGGTAGATGGGGCGTGGCCTACAGTGCTCCGTGCCCATAAAAGGACAAGGGGCGGGGTTTAAGTGGTGGGCGTGGCCTTGAGGTCCGTTTAGGAATGGGGCAGGGTTCTGAGGGGTGGGCGTGGTCAGGGAAAGAATGGGCGTGGTCTAAACAAAAATGGGCGGGGTCAAAAAAACTATGAGGGACAGTGGGCGGGGTTTAGGAGTGGGCGTGGTTTGCCACATGCTGGGGGTGTTATGTGAGTGAGTGGGCGTGGCCTGTGATAAATGGGCGTAGTCAAAGCACCCAATATGCACGGTGGGTGTGGCTTAGAGGAGTGGGTGTGGCCTAAATCCATTAATGTCCACAATGGGCGTGGCTTAGAGTTGTGGGCGTGGCCTAATTCCAATCATGCCCAGAATAGGTGTGGTTTAGAGGGGTGGGCGTGGCCTAATAGATGCGTATGTGCTGTGGGCGTGGCTTAAATGAGTGGCCGTGTTCTAGCACGCAGTGGGCGTGGTCTATGAGCGAGTGGGCGTGGCACATCTCAAAATGGGCGTGGCCTAACCCCCTATTGCCACAACAGGCGGGTTTTGGCTGGGTGGGCGTGTCCCGGCGAGGGTGGGCGTGGCCTACCTGTGCCCGCAGCCCCAGGCTGAGGCTGGCCCGGTGCTGGGGGGGCAGCAGCGCCGGGGCCCCGCCCCCCACGGCCTCCAGCAGCGCCAGGAGCCGCCCCCAGCCACGCCCATCCAGGCCACGCCCCCCTGGGCCGCGCCCCGACAGGCCACGCCCCCTCAGCGCCCACCAGGCCCCGGCCAGGGCCAAGCGCAGGGAGGGGGAGGGGCTGGGGGGCGAGAGAAAGCAGGGCGGGGCAGTGAGGGACCAGTTCGGACCAGTACGGACCAGTTCATCCCAGTATGGCCCGCCCAGTTCATCCCAGTATGGACCAGTTCATCCCAGTGCCCTCCCAGTCCATCCCAGTTCACTCCAGTCCATCCCAGTTCACTCCAGTTCATCCCAGTGCCATCCCAGTCCATCCCAGTTAACTCCAGTTCATCCCAGTTCACTCCAATCCATCCCAGTGCCATCCCAGTTCATCCCAGTCCATCCCAGTTCACTCCAGTCCATCCCAGTTCATCCCAGTTCACTCCAGTTCATCCCAGTGCCATCCCAGTTCATCCCAGTCCATCCCAATTCACTCCAGTCCATCCCAGTTCACTCCAGTTCATCCCAGTGCCATCCCAGTTCATCCCAGTGCCCTCCCAGTCCATCCCAGTTCACTCCAGTTCATCCCAGTGCCCTCCCAGTCCATCCCAGTGCCCTCCCAGTCCATCCCAGTTCACTCCAGTCCATCCCAGTTCACTCCAGTTCATCCCAGTGCCCTCCCAGTCCATCCCAGTTCACTCCAGTTCATCCCAGTGCCATCCCAGTCCATCCCAGTTCATCCCAGTGCCCTCCCAGTCCATCCCAGTTCACTCCAGTTCATCCCAGTGCCATCCCAGTCCATCCCAGTTCATCCCAGTGCCCTCCCAGTCCATCCCAGTGCCCTCCCAGTCCATCCCAGTTCACTCCAGTCCATCCCAGTTCACTCCAGTTCATCCCAGTTAACTCCCATCCATCCCAGTGCCCTCCCAGTCCATCCCAGTTCATCCCAGTGCCCTCCCAGTTCATCCCAGTCCATCCCGGTTCACTCCAGTTCATCCCAGTTAACTCCAGTTCATCCCAGTTCATCCCAGTGCCCTCCCAGTCCATCCCAGTTCATCCCAGTGCCCTCCCAGTTCATCCCAGTTCGTCCCAGTGACCTCCCAGTCCATCCCAGTATACCCCAGTCCATCCCAGTGCCCTCCCAGTCCATCCCAGTTCACTCCAGTTCATCCCAGTGCCCTCCCAGTTCATCCCAGTTCGTCCCAGTGACCTCCCAGTCCATCCCAGTATACCCCAGTTCATCCCAGTTCCCTCCCAGTCCCTCCTCGCCCCCTCCCCCTCACCTGACGTCACTCCCGCCCATCCCCCGCGCTCTCTGTGACGTCACTTCCGGCCCGTTCCCGCCGCGGCCCCGGCCGCTCTCGCGCCGCTCCGGTAGCGGCGGCGGCGCGCACCACGTGACGTCATCGCTCCGCGCCGCGCCCGCGCTCTCTCCCCATTGGCCGCCGCTTCGGCCAATCCCGAGCGGCGCAGCCCCCCCCCAGCCCCCGCTGGCCCCGCCCGTTGAATGACGTCACTCGGGGCGGGTTTTGAACTGCGCTTTATTGGAGGGCGGGGGAGTGACGTCACCGCCGCGCTTTGACGTCATCGGGAGGGGTGGGGAGGCGGCTGGGGCGATCCCAGTGCTCCCAGTACGGACCGGTATAAACCAGTATGGACCAGTATGGACCAACACGGACCAGTGACCCCTCCCAGTGCTCCCAGTATGGCCCAGTGACCCCTCCCAGTGCTCCCAGTATGGCCCAGTGACCCCTCCCAGTGCTCCCAGTAAGGCTCCCAGTGCTCCCAGTATGGCCCAGTGACCCCTCCCAGTGCTCCCAGTATGGCCCAGTGACCCCCCCCAGTGCTCCCAGTACAAACCAGTGCTCCCAGTCCGACCCCAAACCCCCTCCCAGTGCTCCCAGTACAAACCAGTGCTCCCAGTCTGACCCCAAACCCTCTCCCAGTGCTCCCAGTAAGGCTCCCAGCACTCCCAGTATGGACCAGTAAGGCTCCCAGTATGGACCAGTATGACCCAAACCCTCTCCCAGTATCCCCACATGGCTCCCAGTGCTCCCAGTATATCCCAGTGACCCCTCCCAGTGCTCCCAGTATGGCCCACTGACCCCCCCCGGTGCTCCCAGTACAAACCAGTGCTCCCAGTTCACCCCCCCGTGCTGCCCCCAGGCCTCCCCCTCCTCCTGCGCCGCCTCCTGCCGCCGTTCCCAGTGTTCCCAGTGCTCCCAGTGTCCCCAGGGAGGCTCCCAGTGCTCCCAGTGTCCCCAGTCACCGCCTGGAACTGGAGGCTGCCGTGCAGCGGCGGCAGCGCTGCGCTCTCCAGCGTGGCCGCCAGGCGGCGCTGTCCCGCGCGCAGCGGCGTCACCGATTGGCTGAGCCGGAGCGTCTGCCCCGCCCCCACCGACCTGCGGCCGGAGCGCAGCCGTGAGCACCAGTACGGACCAGTATAAACCAGTATAAACCAGTACGGACCGGTATAAACCAGTATAAACCAGTACGGACCGGTATAAACCAGTACGGACCAGTACGGACCAGTATAAACCAGTATAAACCAGTACGGACCGGTATAAACCAGTATAAACCAGTACGGACCGGTATAAACCAGTACGGACCAGTACGGACCGGTATAAACCAGTATAAACCAGTATAAACCAGTACGGACCGGTATAAACCAGTACGGACCAGTATAAACCAGTACGGACCAGTATAAACCAGTACGGAGCAGTATAAACCAGTACGGGCCAGTACGGACCGGTATAAACCAGTACGGACCAGTATAAACCAGTACGGAACTGTATAAACCAGTATGGACCGGTATAAACCCGTACGGACCGGTATAAACCAGTACGGACCAGTATAAACCAGTACGGACCGGTATAAACCAGCAGGGACCAGTACGCCCGGTACGGACCAGTACGGACCAGTATGGACCAGTATGGAGCAGTACGGACCAGTATGGACCAGTATGGACCAGTATGGACCAGTATGGAACAGTACGGACCAGTAGGGACCAGTATGGACCAGTATAAACCAGTATAAACCAGTATGGGCCAGTATGGACCAGTATAAACCAGTATAAACCAGTCTAAACCAGTCCCTCCCAGCCCTTCCCAGTATAAACCAGTAACCCCAAATCCAACTTTAACCCTTTCTTAACCCTTTCCCACCCATTTTCCACCCATTTTTCCCCACTTTCCCCCCCTCCCAGTATAAACCAGTAAGCCGTAATTCACATTTAACCCTTTGCTAACCCCTTTTAACCCTTTCCGAACCCCTTTTTAACCCATTTTTTCACCCATCTCCCCCCTCCCAGTATAAACCAGTATGAACCAGTCTCACCCCAGCGCCACGGGTTTGGGGCAGGCGATGCCGGCGCCCTCCATGCGCAGCGAGGCCCCGGGCAGCGGCTCCGGCAGAGGGTTCTGGAACACGACCTGCACCGGCACCGCGCGGCCCACCACGGCCGGGCCCAGCAGCTGCGGGGAGCCGAAATTCCCCGGATTTCACCCCAAAAATCCCACCCCAAAATCCCCGGATTTCACCCCAAAAAATCCCACCCCAAATCCCCCAAAATCCCAGGATATCACCCCAAAAATCCCATCCCACAATCCCCGGATTTCACCGCAAAAATCCCATCCCAAAATCCCCAGATTTCACCCAAAAATCCCACCCCAAAAGCCCTGGATTTCACCCCAAAAATCCCACCCCAAAAATCCCACCCCAAATCCACGGGATTCACCCCAAAAAATCCCACCCTAAAACCCCAAAATCCCCAGATTTCACCCCAAAAATCCCACCCCGAACCCCAAATCCACCACGGCCGGGCCCAGCAGCTGCGGGGAGCCAAAATCCCCGGATTTCACCCCAAAAATCCCACCCCAAAAATCCCACCCCAAATCCACGGGCTTCACCCCAAAAAATCCCACCCTAAAACCCCAAATCCCCGGATATCACCCCAAAAATCCCATCCCAAAATCCCCGGATTTCACCCCAAAAATCCCACTCCGAACCCCAAATCCACCACGGCCGGGCCCAGCAGCTGCGGGGAGCCGAAATCCCCGGATTTCACCCCAAAAATCCCACCCCAAAATCCCCAGATTTCACCCCAAAAATCCCACCCCAAAAATCCCACCCCTAATCCACGGGATTCACCCCAAAAAATCCCATCCTGAACCCCCAAAATCCCTGGATTTCACCCCAAAAATCCCATCCTAAATCCACGGGATTCACCCCAAAAAATATCACCCTAAAACCCCAAAATCCCCGGATTTCACCCCAAAAATCCCATCTCAAAATCCCCGGATTTCACCCAAAAAATCCCACCCCGAACCCCAAATCCACCATGGCCGGGCCCAGCAGCTGCGGGGAGCCGAAATCCCCGGATTTCACCCCAAAAATCCCACCCCAAAAATCCCACCCCAAATCCACGGGATTCACCCCAAAAAACCCATCCTGAACCCCCAAAATCCCTGGATTTCACCCCAAAAATCCCATCCTAAATCCACGGGATTCACCCCAAAAAATAACACCCTAAAACCCCAAAATCCCCGGATATCACCCCAAAAATCCCATCCCAAAATCCCCAGATTTCACCCCAAAAATCCCACCCCAAAATCCCCGGACTTCATCCCAAAAATCCCACCCCAAAAATCCCATCCTAAATCCACGGGATTCACCCCAAAAATCCCATCCTGAACCCCCAAAATCCCTGGATTTCACCCCAAAAATCCCACCCCAAAAATCCCACCCCAAATCCACGGGATTCACCCCAAAAAATCCCACCCTAAAATCCCAAAATCCCCTGATTTCACCCCAAAAATCCCACCCCGAACCCCAAATCCACCACGGCCGGGCCCAGCAGCTGCGGGGAGCCGAAATCCCCGGATTTCACCCCAAAAATCCCACCCCAAAAATCCCACCCCAAATCCACGGGATTCACCCCAAAAAATCCCACCCTAAAATCCCAAAATCCCCGGATTTCACCCCAAAAATCCCACCCCAAAAATCCCACCCCAAATCCACGGGATTCACCCCAAAAAACCCATCCTGAACCCCCAAAATCCCTGGATTTCACCCCAAAAATCCCATCCTAAATCCACGGGATTCACCCCAAAAATTAACACCCTAAAACCCCAAAATCCCCGGATATCACCTCAAAAATCCCACCCCAAAAATCCCACCCCAAATCCACGGGATTCACCCCAAAAATCCCATCCTGAACCCCCAAAATCCCCGGATTTCACCCCAAAAATCCTACCCCAAATCCCCCAAAATCCCCGGATTTCACCCCAAAAATCTCACCCCAAATCACTGCCTTTCACCCCAAAAAATCCCACCCCAAATCCCAAAGAATCCACCCCAAAAATCCCATTTTTCACCCCAAAATTCCCCCAAAAATCCCATTTTTCACCCCAACAATCCCACCCCAAATCCCCCAAAATCCTCAGATTTCACCCCAAAAAAATCCCATCCGAAAGTCCCCCAAATTCCTGGATATCACCCCAAAAATCCCATCCCCAAATCCCAAAGAATCCATCCCAAAAATCCCATTTTTCACCCCAAAAATCCCACCCCAAATCCCCCCAAAATCCTCAGATTTCACCCCAAAAATCCCAACCCCAATCCCCCAAATCCGCGGGATTCACCCCAAAAATCCCATCTGAAAATCCCCCAAATTCCTGGCTTTCACCCCAAAAATCCCATCCCCAAATCCCAAAGAATCCGTCCCAAAAATCCGATTTTTCACCCCAAAAATCCCCCCAAAAAATTCAAATTTTCACCCCAAAAATCCCACCCCCAATCCCCCAAAATCCTCTGATTTTACCCCAAAAAATTCTACACCAAATCCCCAAAATCTGCGGGATTCACCCCAAAAATCCCACCCCAATTCCACCCCAAAAATCCCATTTTTCACCCCAAAAATCCCAGTTTAAGTCACAAAAAAAATGCAATTTTTTACCCCCAAAAAATCCCATTTTTTTCCCCAAAAAAATCCCGTTTTTGACACAAAAATCTCTTTTTTCACCCCTAAAATCCCCTTTTTCACCAAAAAAATTTCCCCTTTTCAGTCCCCAAAAATGCAAATTTTTACGCCGAAATAATCCCGTTTTTTTACGCAAAAATCCTCCTTTTTCACCGCCAAAAATCACCATTTTCAACTCAAAATCCCACTTTCTCTCCCCAGATTCTGGGGTTTGAGCCCAAAATTGCAATATTTAGTCCAAAATGAGCTGATTGAGCCGGAAAATGATGATTTTTAGCAGGAAAATAACGCGATTTGAACCCAAAAATGAGGATTTTTGCCCCAAAAAGCTCCGGGCACCAGGTCTACCCCATTGAACCCAATGAGGAGTTACAGACAACAGGTCTACCCCATTGAACCCAATGGGGAGTTACAGACAACAGGTCTACCCCATTGAACCCAATGGGGAGTTACAGACAACAGGTCTACCCCATTGAACCCAATGGGGAATTGCAGACAACAGGTCTACCCCATTGAACCCAATGGGGAGTTACAGACAACTGGTCTACCCCATTGAACCCAATGGGGAGTTTCAGACAACAGGTCTACCCCATTGAACCCAATGGGGAGTTACAGACAACAGGTCTACCCCATTGAACCCAATGGGGAGTTACAGACAACAGGTCTACCCCATTGAACCCAATGGGGAATTGCAGACAACAGGTCTACCCCGTTGAAGTCAATGGGGATTCAAGAGCAACAGGTCTACCCCATTGAAGTCAATGGGGATTCAGGGACAACAGGTCTACCCCATTGAAGTCAATGGGATTTAGGGACAACAGGTCTACCCCATTGAAGTCAATGGGGATTCAGGGACAACAGGTCTACCCCATTGAAGTCAATGGGGATTCAGGGACAACAGGTCTACCCCATTGAAGTCAATGGGGATTTGCGGACACCAGGTCTACCCCATTGAAGTCAATGGGGATTCAGGGACACCAAGTCTACCCCATTGAAGTCAATGGGATTTAGGGACAACAGGTCTACCCCATTGAACCCAATGGGGAGTTACAGACAACAGGTCTACCCCATTGAACCCAATGGGGAGTTACCGACAACAGGTCTACCCCATTGAACCCAAAGGGATTTGGGGACAACAGGTCTACCCCATTGAACCCAATGGGGAATTACAGACAACAGGTCTACCCCATTGAACCCAATGGGGAGTTACCGACAACATGTCTACCCCATTGAACCCAAAGGGATTTGGGGACAACAGGTCTACCCCATTGAACCCAAAGGGGAGTTACAGACAACAGGTCTACCCCGTTGAAGTCAATGGGGATTCAAGGACAACAGGTCTACCCCATTGAACCCAATGGGATTTGGGGACAACAGGTCTACCCCATTGAACCCAATGGGGAGTTACAGACAACATGTCTACCCCATTGAACCCAATGAGGAGTTACAGACAACAGGTCTACCCCATTAAACCCAATGGGGAGTTACAGACAACAGGTCTACCCCATTGAACCCAATGGGGAGTTACAGACAACAGGTCTACCCCATTGAACCCAATGGGGAGTTACAGACAACAGGTCTACCCCATTGAACCCAATGGGGAGTTACAGACAACAGGTCTACCCCATTGAACCCAGTGGGGAGTTACAGACAACAGGTCTACCCCATTGAACACAATGGGGATTTCAGGCCCTCCCCATCTCCGCACTGAAAACCCCAAATTTTTTGGGATTCTCCTGAATTCCTTTATGGGATCTCTTTAGGATTTCTCTGGGATGTTTTGGGGTTCCGTTTGGGATTCCTCTGGGTTGTTTTAGGGGTCCCTGTGGGATTTCTCTGGGATGTTTTTGGGGTCCCTTTAGGATTTCTCCGGGATGTTTTTGGGGTTCTGTTGGGATGTTTTTTGGGTTCCTTTGGGGTCCCTTTTGGATTCCTCTGGGATGTTTTGGGGTCCCTTTGGGATTTCTCTGGGATGTTTTTGGGGTTCCATTTCGGATTTCTCTGGGATGTTTTTGGGGTCCCTTTTGGATTCCTCTGGGATGTTTTTGGGGTTCCTTTGGGATTCCTCTGGGATGTTTTGGGGTCCCTTTGGGATTTCTCTGGGATGTTTTGGGTTCCTTTGGGATTTCTCTGGGATGTTTTTGGGGTTCCATTGGGATGTTTTTGGGGTCCCTTTGGGATTTCTGTGGGATGTTTTTGGGCTTCTGTTGAGATTTCTCTGGGATGTTTTTGGGGTTCCATTGGGATGTTTTTGGGGTTCCGTTGGGATTTCTCTGGGATGTTTTTGGGGTCCCTTTGGGATTTCTCTGGGATGTTTTTGGGGTTCCGTTGGGATTTCTGTGGGATGTTTTTAGGGTCCCTTTTGGATTCCTCTGGGATGTTTTTGGGGTCCCTTTGGGATTCCTCTGGGATGTTTTTGGGGTTCCGTTGGGATTTCTGTGGGATGTTTTTGGGGTTCCGCTGTGATGTTTTTGGGGTTCCATTGGGATTCCTCTGGGATGTTTTTTGGGTTCCTTTGGGATTTCTCTGGGATGTTTTTTGGGTTCCTTTGGGATTTCTCTGGGATGTTTTTGGGGTTCCTTTGGCATTCCCCTGGGATGTTTTTGGGGTTCCGTTGGTATTCGGGGGTCGCCGTTACCGTCAGGGTCAGCTCGGGCGTGTGCAGCCGCACCAGCAGCTCCTTGGCCAGCACCTGGCCGCTCTCCTGCACGGCCGCGGCCACCGTCAGCTTCAGCGCGTCCTGGTCGCCCACGTGCGGCTGGTACTCGCCGTACGTCACCGTCATGGCCACCGTGTCCTCTGCGGGGACAGCGGGGACGTCGGCGACGCCCCCGGGGGACAGCGGGGACACCCCAAGTGGACAGTGGGGACAACCCAAAGGGCATTGGGGACAGCCCAGGGGATGTCGAGGACACCCCCAGGGGACATCGGGGACACCCCCAGGGGACATCGAGGACACCCCCAGGGGACATCAGGGACACCCCCAGGGGACATCAGGGACACCCCCAGGGGACATCAGGGACACCCCCAGGGGACATCGGGGACACCCCCAGGGGACATCAGGGACACCCCCAGGGGACATCGGGGACACCCCAGGTGACATTGGGGACACCCCAGGGGACATTGAGGACATCCCCAGGGGACATCGGGGACAGCCCCAGGTGACCTTGGGGACACCCCAGGGGACATTGGGACATCCCCAGGGGACATCAGGAACAGCCCAGGTGACATTGGGACACCCCAGGGGACATTGGGGACAGCCCCAGACACCCCTGGGGGGCCCTGAGGTGGCCCTGGGCTTGGGGCTCATGTTGGAGCTCAATGGGATGGGGCTGGGGACACCCTGGGGACACCCTGGGGACACCTTGGGGACACTCTGGGGTGTCCCCGGGTGTGGCAATGAAGGGGTGGCACTGTCCTGGCCCTCCCAGTTGCTCCCAGTATAAAGGAGTACCAAACCAGTATAAACCAGTACCAAACCAGTACCAAACCAGTACCAAACCAGTATCAACCAGTATGAACCAGTATAACCAGTACAGACCAGTATAAACCAGTACCAAATGCTGAATTTAACAATGCCAATTTCCCCACATTTTTCACCCTCTGGGCAACCCAAAACCCCCCAAAATCCCCTCAAACCCCCTCCCAGTCCCTCCCAGTATAAACCAGTCCCTTCCAGTCCCCTCCCAGTACAAACCAGTACAAACCAGAACAAACCAGTATAAACCAGTACAAACCAGTAGCAAACCAGTACAAACCAATACCAAACCAGTATAAACCAGTACCAAATACTGAATTTAACACCAATTTTCCCCCATTTTTCACCCTTTGGGTGACCGAAAACCCTCTCCCAGTATAAACCAGTATAAACCAGTATAAACCAGTCCCTCCCAGCGGCTCACCCTGGCCCGGGGGCAGCGTCCGGCGGTGCTGCTCCTGCCGGAAGGCGGCTCCGGCCACTCCGGTGTAGCGGACGGCGCAGAGGGAGAAGCGCAGCCGCAGCGTCCGAGGCTCCAGCCCTTGGTTCTTGACCACTGCCCGCAGCTCCAGATCGGCTCCGGCCACGGCTGGACCGGCCCCAACGGTCAGCGTCACCTCTCCGGCCGAGGCCGGGCCCCGCTGGCGCGGCCGCGAGCCGTGAGAAGTGGCCGTGGAGACGGCGCGGCGCTCCTCCTCCGAGCCTGGCCGGGGGTCAAAGGGTCAAGGGGTCATTGGTTGGCTCATTGGTCAAGGGGTCATTGGTGGGGTCATTGGTCAATGGTTGGGTCATTCGTCATTGGTTGGGTCAAGGATTAGGCCATTGGTCAAGGGGTCCTTGGTTGGGTCATTGGTCATTGGTTAGGTCAAGGGGTCATTGGTTGGCTCATTGGTCAAGGGGTCATTGGTGGGGTCATTGGTCAATGGTTGGGTCATTCGTCATTGGTTGGGTCAAGGATTAGGCCATTGGTCAAGGGGTCCTTGGTTGGGTCATTGGTCATTGGTTAGGTCAAGGGGTCCTTGGTTGGGTCATTGGTCATTGGTTAGGTCAAGGGGTCATTGGTTGGGTCATGGGTCAAGGGTTGGGTCAAGTGGTCATTGGTTGGGTTAAGGGGTCATTGGGTCAAGGGGTCATTGGTTGGGTCATGGGTCAAGGGTTGGGGTCATGGGTCAAGGGATGGGTTATGGGTCAAGGGTTGGGTCATTGGTCATTGGTTGGGTCAAGAGATCAAGGGTTGGATCATTGGTCATTGGTTGGGTCATTGGTCATTGGTTGGGTCATTGGTCATTAGTTGGGTCAAGGGGTCAAGGATTGGGTCATTGGTCAAGGGGCCATTGGTGGTGTCATTGGTCAATGGTTGGATCACTGGTCATTGGTTGGGTTAAGGGTTGGGTCAAGGGGTCATTGGTTGGGTCATTGGGTCATTGGCCAAGGGTTGGGTCAAGGATTGGGTCATTGGTCAAGAGGTCATTGGTTGGGTCAAGGGGTCATTGGGTCAATGGGTCAAGGGTTGGGTCAAGGAATGGGTCATTGGTCAAGGGGTCATTGGTGGGGTCATTGGTCAATGGTCGGGTCACTGGTCATTGGTTGGGTCATTGGTCAAGGGCTGGGTCATCAGTCAAGGGTTGGGTCAAGTGGTCATTGGTTGGGTCAAGGGGTCATTGGTTGGGTCATTGGTCATTGGTGGGGTCATCAGTCAAGGGTTGGGTCAAGTGGTCATTGGTTGGGTCAAGGGGTCATTGGTTGGGTCATCGGTAATTGGTGGGGTCATCAGTCATTGGTTGGGGTCATGGGTCAAGGTTTGGATCAAGAGATCAAGGGTTGGGTCATCAGTCAAGGGTTGGGTCAAGTGGTCATTGGTTGGGTCATTGGTCATTGGTTGGGTCATTGGTCATTGGTTGGGTCATCTGTAATTGGTTGGGTCAAAAGATCAAGGGTTGGGTCATCAGTTCTTATTGGTCAGTGACGTCCACTCTGGGTCACTCAGTGGTCACTTAGGCATCAGGGGTCACTCAGTGGTCACTCAGGGGTCACTCAGGGGTCAGTGGCCACTCAGTGGTCACTCAGTGGTCACTCAGTGGTCACTCACTGACCCTCGGGGTGCTTGTACTGGTCAGTGATGTCCACTCTGGCCGCAGAGCCGGCGCCCAGCGTGCGGATCCTGCGGTCACTCATCGGTCACTAAGGGTTACTCTATGGTCACTCAGGGGTCAGTGGTCACTCAGTGGTCACTCAGTGGTCACTCAGTGGTCACTCACTGACCCTCGGGGTGCTTGTACTGGTCAGTGATGTCCACTCTGGCCGCAGAGCCGGCGCCCAGCGTGCTGATCCTGCGGTCACTCATCGGTCACTAAGGGTTACTCTATGGTCACTCAGGGGTCACTCAGGGGTCAGTGGTCACTCAGTGGTCACTCAGTGGTCACTCAGTGGTCACTCACTGACCCTCGGGGTGCTTGTACTGGTCAGTGATGTCCACTCTGGCCGCAGAGCCGGCGCCCAGCGTGCTGATCCTGCGGTCACTCATCGGTCACTAAGGGTTACTCTATGGTCACTCAGGGGTCACTCAGGGGTCAGTGGTCACTCAGTGGTCACTCAGTGGTCACTCAGTGGTCACTCACTGACCCTCGGGGTGCTTGTACTGGTCAGTGATGTCCACTCTGGCCGCAGAGCCGGCGCCCAGCGTGCTGATCCTGCGGTCACTCATCGGTCACTAAGGGTTACTCTATGGTCACTCAGGGGTCACTCAGGGGTCAGTGGTCACTCAGTGGTCACTCAGTGGTCACTCAGTGGTCACTCACTGACCCTCGGGGCGCTTGTACTGGTCAGTGATGTCCACTCTGGCCGCAGAGCCGGCGCCCAGCGTGCGGATCCTGCGGTCACTCATCGGTCACTAAGGGTTACTCTATGGTCACTCAGGGGTCACTCAGGGGTCAGTGGTCACTCAGTGGTCACTCAGTGGTCACTCACTGACCCTCGGGGTGCTTGTACTGGTCAGTGATGTCCACTCTGGCCGCAGAGCCGGCGCCCAGCGTGCGGATCCTGTGGTCACTCATCGGTCACTAAGGGTTACTCTATGGTCACTCAGGGGTCACTCAGGGTCAGTGGTCACTCAGTGGTCACTCAGTGGTCACTCACTGACCCTCGGGGTGCTTGTACTGGTCAGTGATGTCCACTCTGGCCGCAGAGCCGGCGCCCAGCGTGCGGATCCTGCGGTCACTCATCGGTCACTAAGGGTTACTCTATGGTCACTCAGGGGTCACTCAGGGGTCAGTGGTCACTCAGTGGTCACTCAGGGGTCACTCAGTGGTCACTCACTGACCCTCGGGGTGCTTGTACTGGTCAGTGATGTCCACTCTGGCCGCAGAGCCGGCGCCCAGCGTGCTGATCCTGCGGTCACTCATCGGTCACTAAGGGTTACTCTATGGTCACTCAGGGGTCACTCAGGGGTCAGTGGTCACTCAGTGGTCACTCAGTGGTCACTCACTGACCCTCGGGGTGCTTGTACTGGTCAGTGATGTCCACTCTGGCCGCAGAGCCGGCGCCCAGCGTGCGGATCCTGCGGTCACTCATCGGTCACTAAGGGTTACTCTATGGTCACTCAGGGGTCAGTGGTCACTCAGGGGTCACTCAGTGGTCACTCAGTGGTCACTCAGTGGTCACTCACTGACCCTCGGGGTGCTTGTACTGGTCAGTGATGTCCACTCTGGCCGCAGAGCCGGCGCCCAGCGTGCTGATCCTGCGGTCACTCATCGGTCACTAAGGGTTACTCTATGGTCACTCAGGGGTCAGTGGTCACTCAGTGGTCACTCAGTGGTCACTCACTGACCCTCGGGGTGCTTGTACTGGTCAGTGATGTCCACTCTGGCCGCAGAGCCGGCGCCCAGCGTGCGGATCCTGCGGTCACTCATCGGTCACTAAGGGTTACTCTATGGTCACTCAGGGGTCAGTGGTCACTCAGGGGTCACTCAGTGGTCACTCAGTGGTCACTCAGTGGTCACTCACTGACCCTCGGGGTGCTTGTACTGGTCAGTGATGTCCACTCTGGCCGCAGAGCCGGCGCCCAGCGTGCTGATCCTGCGGTCACTCATCGGTCACTAAGGGTTACTCTATGGTCACTCAGGGGTCAGTGGTCACTCAGTGGTCACTCAGTGGTCACTCACTGACCCTCGGGGTGCTTGTACTGGTCAGTGATGTCCACTCTGGCCGCAGAGCCGGCGCCCAGCGTGCTGATCCTGCGGTCACTCATCGGTCACTAAGGGTTACTCTATGGTCACTCAGGGGTCAGTGGTCACTCAGTGGTCACTCAGTGGTCACTCAGTGGTCACTCACTGACCCTCGGGGTGCTTGTACTGGTCAGTGATGTCCACTCTGGCCGCAGAGCCGGCGCCCAGCGTGCTGATCCTGCGGCCGATCGCGCCCTCCTCCACGTGCACCACGGCAAAGCCCCCGTGCGGCTGCCGCTGCCAGTACACCTTGTCGCTGTTCACCTGCGTAATTAACCCGCTCATTTGCATAATTAATTAGGTCGTTAGTGTCCTCAATACCCCCCCCCGCCCCGCCCCAGCAGCATTAATTATGGTTTGTTGTTAGGGTAATTAACCCTGCTTTGTGTAATTAGGGCACGCCCACAGCAGCTGCCAGCACGCCTTGTCGGTGTTCGCCTGCGTAATTAGCCGGCTCATTTGCATAATTAATTAGGTTATTAGTGTCCTCACTAAGCCCCCACAGCAGCATTGTTAATTATGGTTCAGTGTTAGGCTAATTAGCCCCGGCTTTGCATAATTAGGGCGTGTCCCTGAGAGTCTCATTTGTATAATTAGTGATCACCCCCTCAGCACCATTTGTTATGTCTGCTAATTAGCACAATTAAGGCCTGATTTGCATAATAAATCCACCACCGCAAGCCGCCAGTGCGTTGCCATTGTTTACCTGGTCCTTCCCTTATTTAACGTTCTCATTTGCAAAATTAATTTTACCCCTCAGCAGCACCGTTAATTACACGTATTAATTTGCATAATCATATCCTAATTTGCATAATTAAGCCACGCCTTGCACCCGAAACTGCCAGCAGACTGCCATTGTTCAGGTGTTCATTTCCATAATTTACCGCCTCATTTGCATATTTAACCATCAACCCACAGCGTCATTAATTATACATATTAATTTGCCTAATTAGACACTCATTTGCATAACAAAAGCCACGCCCACAACCTAAAGCCACCAGCGCACGGCCATTGCTCACCAGCTTCCTTTCCATAATTACCCATCTCATTTGCATAATTAATCACCCCCTTTTAGCAACATTAGCCACGCCTCCCACCCAACTAATCCCTCATTTGCATAATGAGCCCCGCCCACCTCGGCGAAGACGAAGGGCGTGTCGTACTTGAGGAAAACGTCGCCGTTCTTGACGGCCGTGACGGAGCAGGGCCCGCAGCAGAACAGGCCTGGAACCAGTACGGACCAGTATGGACCAGTACGGACCAGTACGGACCAGTACGGACCAGTATGGACCAGTATGGACCAATATGGACCAGCACGGACCAGTACGGACCAGTACGGACCAGTATGGACCAGCACGGACCAGTACGGACCAGTATGGACCAGTACAGACAAGTACGAACCAGTATGGACCAGTACGGACCAGTAAGGACCAGTACAGACCAGTAAGGACCAGTACGGATCAGTACTGACCAGTACGAACTAGTATGAACCAGTATGGACCAGTACGGACCAGTAAGGACCAGTACGGACCAGTATGGACCAATATGGACCAGTATGCACCTGTATGGACCAGAATGGACCAGTACGGACCAGTAAGGACCAGTACGAACCAGTCAGGACCAGTACGGACCAGTACTGACCAGTACAAACTAGTATGGACCAGTATGGACCAGTATGGACCAGTACGGACCAGTACGGACTAGTACGGACCAGTACGGACCAATATGGACCAGTACGGACCAGCATGGACCAGTATGGACCAGTACGGACCAGTACGGACTAGTACGGACCAGTACGGACCAATATGGACCAGTACGGACCAGTACGGACTAGTACGGACCAGTACGGACCAATATGGACCAGTATGGACCAGTACGGACCAGCATGGACCAGTATGGACCAGTACGGACCAGTACGGACTAGTACGGACCAGTACGGACCAATATGGACCGGTATGGACCAGTACGGACCAGCATGGACCAGTATGGACCAGTACGGACCAGCATGGACCAGTATAAACCAGAATGGACCAGTACGGACCAGCATGGACCCGTACGGACCAGCATGGACCAGTATGGACCACTATGGACCAGTACAGACCAGTACAAACCAGTACAGACCAGTAACCCCAAATCCCCATTTCCCCCATTTTTAACCCTTTTTTTTGCTGTTTTCCTGCAGTTTTTGCCCCATTTCCCCCCTCCCAGTCCCCTCCCAGTATAAACCAGTATAAACCAGTAACCACCAGCCCCAAACCAGTACAAACCAGTACAAACCAGTAACCCCAAATCCCCATTTCCCCCCATTTCCCCCCCATTTTTAACCATTTTCCCGCCGTTTTTGCCCCATTTTCCTGCTCCCAGTCACCTCCCAGTATAAACCAGTATGGCCCAGTATAAACCAGTATGGCCCAGTACCGCTGCTGGTCTCCTGGGGCGTGGCGTCCACCACCTGCCAGCCGTCGTAGCCCTCGGGCAGGTCCGGCCGCTTCATCCAGCAGTCGTTCCACACGTGGAAGTTCCTGCACCAGTATGGACCAGTATAAACCAGTATGGACCAGTACGGACCAGTATAAACCGGTATGGATGGCTATGAAGCAGTATGGACCAGTATAAACCAGTATGGGATGGTATGGGCCAGTATAAACCAGTATGGACCAGTATGGACTGGTACGGACCAGTACAAACCAGTATGGACCAGTATGGACCGGTATGGACCGGTATGGACCAGTATGGACCGGTATGGACTGGTATGGACCAGTATGGACTGGTATGGACTAGTATGGACCAGTATAAACCAGTAGAGACCAGTACAAACCAGTATAAACTGGTACAGACCAGTATAAACCAGTACAGACCAGTATAAACCAGTACGGACCAGTATGGACGAGTACGGACCTGTATAAACCGGTATGGACCAGTATGGACCGGTATGGACCAGTATGGACCAGTATAAACCAGTACGGACCAGTATAAACCAGTACGGACCAGTATGGACCAGTATAAACCAGTAAAGACCAGTATAAACCAGTATAAACTGGTACAGACCAATAAAAACCAGTACGGACCAGTATAGACCAGTACAGACCAGTATGGACCAGTATGGACTGGTATGGACCAGTATAGACCAGTACAGACCGGTATGGACCAGTCCAAACCAGTCCAAACCAGTATAAACCAGCCCAAACCAGTCCAAACCAGTATAAACCAGTCCAAACCAGTCCAAACCAGCTCAAACCAGTCCAAACCAGTATAAACCAGCCCAAACCAGTCCAAACCAGTATAAACCAGTCCAAACCAGCATAAACCAGTATAAACCAGTTTGCCCAGTACCAGACGGAGTCGGTGTTGAGGCGCTCCAGGGGCCGCATGGCCTCGTCCAGGTAGATGTCGGTGGTCAGCGACGTGTCCGTGTCGTGGGCAGAGTTGTAGTTGGTCACCGTGCGGGTGGGCAGGCCCAGGCAGCGCAGCACTGACCAGTACAGACCAGTATAAACCAGTATGAACCAGTACAGACCGGTATAAACCGGTATGAACCAGTACAGACCGGTATAAACCAGTATAGGGCAATAGAAGTCGATATAAACCAGTATGAACCAGCAAAATATTGAGTTGTGGGATGGGGTTCCACCAGTATAAACCAGTATAAACCAGTAAGGACCAGTACGGACCAGTATGGACTGGTGCAGACTGGTATAAACCAGTACAAACCAGTATGAACCAGTAAGGACCAGTATAAACCAGTATAAACCAGTATGGACCGGTATATGGCAATAGAAGTCAATGTAAACCAGTATAAACCAGTATGAACCAGTAAAATGTTGAGTTGTGGGTTGGGGTTCGACCAGCATGAACCAGTATGAACCAGTATGAACCAGTAAGGACCAGTATGAACCAGTATAAACCACTATGAACCAGTCCAAACCAGTCCAAACCAGTAACCCCATATCCAATTTAACCCCTTTTTAACCCTTTTATCCCAAATTTCCCCATTTTTCGCCCGTTTTTCTCCATTTTCCCACCATTTTTTTGCCGCTTTCCCCCTCCCAGACCCTCCCAGTATAAACCAGTAAGAACCAGTACAAACCAGTCCAAACCAGTAACCCCATATCCAATTTTAACCCCTTTTTAACCCTTTTATCCCCATATTTTCCCCATTTTTTGCCACTTTTTCACCATTTTCCCACCATTTTTTGCCGCTTTCCCCCTCCCAGTCCCTCCCAGTATAAACCAGTATAAACCAGTATGAACCAGTCCAAACCAGTCCAAACCAGTAACCCCATATCCAATTTTAACCCCTTTTTAACCCTTTTATCCCCATATTTTCCCCATTTTCCACCTGTTTTTCACCATTTTCCCACCATTTTTTCACGACTTTCCCCCGCCCAGACCCTCCAGTATAAACCAGTATAAACCAGTATGAACCAGTTCAAACCAGTCCGTCCAAACCAGTAACCCCATATCCAATTTTAACCCCTTTTTAACCCTTCTATCCCCATATTTTCCCCATTTTTCGCCCGTTTTTCACCATTTTCCCACCATTTTTTCGCCGCTTTCCCCCTCCCAGTCCCTCCAGTATAAACCAGTAAGAACCAGTATGAACCAGTCCAAACCAGTCCAAACCAGTAACCCCATATCCAATTTTAACCCCTTTTTAACCCTTTTATCCCCATATTTTCCCCATTTCCGCCCATTTTTCACAATTTTCCCACCATTTTTTGCCGCTTTCCCCCTCCCAGTCCCTCCCAGTATAAACCAGTAAGAACCAGTATGAACCAGTCCAAACCAGTCAAACCAGTAACCCCATATCCAATTTTAACCCCTTTTTAACCCTTCTATCCCCATATTTTCCCCATTTTCGCCCGTTTTTCTCCATTTTCCCACCATTTTTTTTGCCGCTTTCCCCTCCCAGACCCTCCCAGTATAAACCAGTATGAACCAGTCCAAACCAGTCCAAACCAGTAACCCCATATCCAATTTTAACCCCTTTTTAACCCTTTTATCCCCATATTTTCCCCATTTTCCACCTGTTTTTCACCATTTTCCCACCATTTTTTCACCACTTTCCCCCGCCCAGACCCTCCCAGTATAAACCAGTATAAACCAGTATGAACCAGTTCAAACCAGTCCAAACCAGTAACCCCATATCCAATTTTAACCCCTTTTTAACCCTTCTATCCCCATATTTTCCCCATTTTTCGCCCGTCTTTCACCATTTACCCACCATTTTTTCGCCGCTTTCCCCCTCCCAGTCCTTCCAGTATAAACCAGTATAAACCAGTATGAACCAGTAAGAACCAGTCCAAACCAGTAACCCCATATCCAATTTTAACCCTTTTTAACCCTTCTATCCCCATATTTTCCCCATTTTTTCGCCCGTTTTTCTCCATTTTCCCACCATTTTTTCGCTGCTTTCCCCCTCCCAGTCCCTCCCAGTATAAACCAGTAAGAACCAGTATGAACCAGTCCAAACCAGTCCAAACCAGTAACCCCATATCCAATTTTAACCCCTTTTTAACCCTTCTATCCCCATATTTTCCCCATTTTTTCGCCGGTTTTTCACCATTTTCCTACCTTTTTTTTGCCGCTTTCCCCTCCCAGTCCAAACCAGTATAAACCAGTATAAACCAGTATAAACCAGTATAAACCAGTATAAAACCAGTAAGAACCAGTATGAACCAGTTCAAACCAGTCCAAACCAGTAACCCCATATCCAATTTTAACCCCTTTTTAACCCTTTTATCCCCATATTTTCCCCATTTTTCGCCCCGTTTTTCACCATTTTCCCACCATTTTTCGCCGCTTTCCCCCTCCCAGTCCCTCCCAGTATAAACCAGTAAGAACCAGTATGAACCAGTCCAAACCAGTCCAAACCAGTAACCCCATATCCAATTTTAACCCCTTTTTAACCCTTTTATCCCCATATTTTCCCCATTTTTCGCCCGTTTTTCACCATTTTTCCACCATTTTTTCGCCGCTTTCCCCCTCCCAGTCCCTCCCAGTATAAACCAGTAAGAACCAGCGCCCACCCGTGGTGACCACGCCGGCGAACACCCAGCACTGGCCGTAGCGGACCGGGCTGCCGGAGCCGTGGAAGCTGCGCAGGATCCCCACGGAGCCGGCCCATGCCGAGGGGTTCGTGCCCTGCGAGTAATCCCCGGTCCAGTTCCCCACCAGCACCCCGCTGTCGTCCAGGGAGTTCACCTGGGATGGGAAAAATGGGAATTTTTGGGGAAAAAACCGGGATTTAGGGGAAAAAATTAAAAAAAAAAAAAAAAACAAAACGAAATTTCCAGGAAAATCGGGCGGAAAATGCGAAAATTGTGGGGGGGAACGACGGAAATTCCCAGCAAAATTCCGGCTGAAAGAGGTCAAAGTTCCTGAAAATATTCCTGGGAAATGGTGGAATCTTGAAAATCCAAAAATTCCCAAAAAATCCCCCAAATTCCCAAAATTTCTGCCCCCAAATCCCCAAATTTCTTCTCAAAATTGGGGAAATTCCAGCCTAAATGAGCAAAGCTTCATCCCAAAATGCTGATAATTCCCACAAAACTCCGCCCTTGCCATCCCAAACATGGCAGAATT
Organism: Anomalospiza imberbis; assembly: GCF_031753505.1. Taxonomy (NCBI): domain Eukaryota; kingdom Metazoa; phylum Chordata; class Aves; order Passeriformes; family Viduidae; genus Anomalospiza; species Anomalospiza imberbis. The sequence goes on along the minus strand of NW_027100436.1, from coordinate 210,425 downwards.
ATTCCTGGGAAAAGTTGGAATCCTGAAAATCCCAACATTTCCAAAAAATTCCCAAAATTCCAAAAAAATTCCAAAAAAATTTGGCCCCAAATCCCCACATTTCTGCCTAAAATTGTAAAATTTCCACGAAAACAATGAAAATTCCCAGCAAAAATCCAACTTAAAAACCCAAAATTCCTGAAAATATTCCTGGGAAATGGTGAAATCTTGACAATCCAAAAATTCCCAAAAAATCCCAAAAATATCCCAAAATTTTGCCCTAAAATCCCAAAATTTCTGACCAAAATGTTGAAAATTCCCAGCAAAACTCCACCCTAAAGACTCCAAAATTCCTGAAAATATTCCTGGGAAATGGTTAAATTTGAAAAATCCTGAAATTCCAAAATTCCTGAAAAATTTGGGCCAAAAATCCCCAAATTTCTGCCCAAAATTGCAAAATTTCCACCAAAATGACGAAAATTCCCAGCAGAAATCCACCCTAAAGATCCCAAATTTGGCAGAATTAATTCTGGGAAATGGTGAAATCCCAGAATTCCCAAAAATCCCCAAAATTCCCAAAAATTTCTGCCCAAATTGGGAAAATCCCAGCCCCCAGACCTCGGGAATTCCAAGGGAATTCTGCCCCAAACTCCTGGAATTCCGGAGAAAACCCAGGAAAAATTCCCCCAATTCCAATCTGAAATTCCCAAAAATCCCCCAAATCCTGAGAATTCTGCAACAAATCCCAGGAATTTCCCCCAAAATTCCAAAAAATTGCCAAAATCTGAAGAATTCCCCCCAAATTCCAAAAAAAATCTCCAGAATTCCCCCCCCCAAAATCCCAGGAATTTTCCCCAAAATTCCAAAAATTTGCCAAAATCCTCGGAATACTGCCCAAAATTCCCAAAAATCTCCAGAATTTCCCCCACAATTCCGAAAATTTCCCCAAATCCCCCAAAATTCCAAGAATTTGCCCCCAAATCCGCCAAAATTCCCCCCAAATCCCAGAATTTCACCCCAAATCCCAGAAATTTCCCCCAAAATTCCCAGAATTCCCCCCAAATCCTCGGAATTCTCCCCAAAATTCCCCAAATATCTCCAGAATTCCACCCAAAACCCTCCCTAATTCCCCCCAAATTCTTCCCAAAATCCCAGGAATTTCCCCCAAAACCCCCAAAATTCCCAAATTCCCCCCAAAATTCCCAGAATTTCCCCAAAAATCCTAGGAATTTTCCCCTAAACGCCAAAATTTCCACAAGAATTCCCCAGTTTTCCCCAAAAAATCGGAATTTTGCCCAAAAATTCTGAGAATCTGCCCCAAATCCTCGGAATTCTCCCCAAAATTTTGAAATCATAACCAGAAATTCCACCCAAAACCTGCCCAAATTACCCCCAAATTCCAGGAATTTTGCCCCAAAATCCCCCAAAATTCCTCCCTAATTCCTGGAATTCCACCCCAAATCCCAGAAATTTCCCAAAAAATCCCAGATTTTCCCCCAAAATCCCAAATTTCCCCAAAAATGCCCCAAATTTCCCCAAAAATTTCCTAAATTCCCCTCACACCTCCACATTTCCCCAAAAATTCCCAAATTTTCTCCAAAAATCCCTGAATTTCCCCATAAATTCCCAATTTTTGAAAAAAAATCCCCAAACTTCCCCAAAATTCCCCCAAATTTTTCCCAAATCCCAGAAACTTCCCCAAAAATCCCAGGTATTTTTCCCCAAACTCCCAAATTTTCCCCAAATTCCCAAATTTCCCCCAAAATTCCCAAATTTTCCCCAAAATTCCCTGAAATTCCCCAAAAGTCCCCAATGTTCCCTGAAAATTCCAGAATTTCCCCCAAATGCCCAAAATTTCCCAAGAATTCCCAAATTTCCTCAGAAATTTCCAAATTTGCCACAAAATTCCCCAAATTCCCCCCAAAATTCCTCCAGAAATTCCCAAATTTCCACCAAAATTTCCTCAGAAATTCCCAAAATTTCCCCCAAAATTCACAATTTTCCCCCAAAATTCCTGAATTTTCCCAAAAATCCCCAAATTTTCCCCAAATTCCTGAAATTTCACCCAAATTCCCCCCAAAATTCCCCAAAATTCCCCCAAATTTCTCCAAAAAATCCCCAAATGCCCCAAAAATTCC
>NW_027100436.1:154040-208108 GCF_031753505.1 Anomalospiza imberbis | reverse complement strand
ATTTTTTTTCTTGTACAATTTCACCCATTTTTGTGCCATTTTACCCATTTTTTGTACAATTTCACCATTTTTGTGCAATTTTGCCCGTTTTTTGTACAATTTCACCCACTTTTGTGCAATTTTATCAATTTTTTTGTGCAATTTTACCCATTTTTGTGCCATTTTACCAACTTTTGCACATTTTTACCCATTTTTTGACCATTTTTACTTTCTACCCTTTTTGTTCAATTTTTACCATTTCCTTTTACCCTTTTTGTCCATTTACATTTTACCCGTTTTTGCCCCATTTCCACCTGATTTCCCATTTTTTACCCAATTTCCTCTGGTTTTGCCATTTTTTCCCGATTTCCCCGGTTTTTGCCCCATTTTTTGCCCGTTTTCCCCAGTTTTCCCCCATTTTCCCGTTTTTTACCCGATTTCCCCGGTTTTCACCCCATTTTTTTGCCCGTTTTCCCCATTTTCCCGTTTTTTTGCCCGATTTCCCTGCTTTTGCCCGTTTCCCTTGGTTTTTGCCCCATTCCCCTTTCCCCCCATTTCCTTTTCTTTTTCCTTTTCCCCTTTTTTCCCCATTTTTCCCCATTTTCCCCCATTTCCTCATTTTTCTCAATTTCCCTTTTTTCCCTTTTCCCCCGTTTTTCCCAATTTCCCCGTTTTTCCCCATTTTTGCCCAATTTCTCATTTTTTTCCAATTTCTCCTTTTTTCCTCTTTTTTCCTCCTTTTTTTCTCTTTTTTTCTTTTTCCCCCTTTTTTTCCTCTTTTCCCCAATTTTCCCCTTTTCCCCACTTTTTCCCCAATTTCCCCTTTTTTCTCCTTTTCCCCCATTTCCCCCCCTTTTTTCTCTTTTTCCCCTTTTTCCCAATTTTCCCCTTTCCCCCTTTTTCCCCCATTTCCCCTTTTTCCCTTTTCTCCCAATTTTTCCCTTTTTTCCCCTTTTCCCCCTTTTTTCCCGATTTTCCCCTTTTTCCCCCCAATCCCCCATTTTTCCTTTTTTCTCCCAATTTTCCCCTTTTTCTCGATTTTCCCCTTTTCCCCCAATTTCCCCCTTTTTTCCCGATTTTCCCCCTTTTCCCCTCAACCCCCCCCTTTTTCCCCCCAATCCCCCCTTTTTCCCAATTTTCCCCTTTTTTCCCCTTTCCCCCTTTTTTCCAAATTTTCCCCTTTTTCCCGATTTTCCCCATTTTCCCCCCAATCCCCCTTTTTCCCCCCTTTTCCCCTTTTTTCCCCTTTTTCCCCCCAATCCCCCTTTTCCCCCATTTTTTCCCAATTTTCCCTTTTTTCCCCTTTTTCCCCCAATCCCCAATTTTCCCATTTTCCCCCTTTTTTCCCCCAATCCCCCATTTTTCCCTTTTTCTCCCAATTTCCCCCTTTTTCCCTTTTTTCCCCCCAATCCCCCTTTTCCCCCAATTTTTCCCCTTTTTCCCGATTTTCCCCTTTTCCCCCCTTTTTCCCATTTTTCCCTTTTTCCAATTTTCCCAATTTTCCCTTTTCCCCCCCAATCCCCCCTTTTCCCCCCTTTTTTCCCGATTTTCCCCTTTTTCCCCCCAATCCCCCTTTTTCCCCTTTTCCCCCCTTTCCCCCGTTTTCCCGATTTTCCCCTTTTTCCCCCAATCCCCCATTTTTCCCTTTTTTCCCAATTTCCCCCTTTTTCCCTTTTTCCCCTTTTTCCCCCAATCCCCCATTTTTCCCATTTTCCCCCCCTTTCCCCCCTTTTTCCCTTTTTTCCCGTTTTTCCCCCAATCCCCCCAATCTCCCTTTTTCTCCCAATTTTCCCCCTTTTTCCCGATTTTCCCCTTTTTCCCCCAATCTCCCCTTTCCCCCGTTTTTTGCCTTTTTTCCCCCTTTTTTCCGATTTTCCCAATTTTTCCCCCATTTTTCCCTTTTCCCCCATTTTTTCCCAATTTTCCCTTTTTTCCCCTTTTTCCCCCAATCCCCCATTTTTCCCATTTTCCCCCATTTTTCCCCCCTTTTTCCCGATTTTCCCCTTTTTCCCCCCAATCCCCCTTTTCCCCCGTTTTTCCCCCGTTTCCCCCGTTTTTCCCCTTTTTTCCCCTTTTTCCCCCAATCCCCCTTTTCCCCCGTTTTTTCCCCCGTTTTTCCCCTTTTTCCCCTTTTTCCCCCAATCCCCCTTTTCCCCCGTTTTTCCCCTGTTTTTCCCTTTTTTCCCCCAATCCCCATTTTTTCCCCTTTTCCCCTTTTTCCCCTTTTTCCCCCCAATCCCCCATTTTTCCCATTTTTCCCTTTTTTCCCCCTTTTCCCCCCAATCTCCCCTTTCCCCCGTTTTCTCCCATTTTTCCCCGTTTTTCCCGATTTTCCCCTTTTTCCCCCAATCTCCCCTTTCCCCCGTTTTTTGCCTTTTTTCCCCCTTTTTTCCGATTTTCCCAATTTTTCCCCCATTTTTCCCTTTTCCCCCATTTTTTCCCAATTTTCCCTTTTTTCCCCTTTTTCCCCCCAATCCCCCATTTTTCCCATTTTCCCCCGTTTTCCCCCCGTTTTTCCCTTTTTTCCCCTTTTTCCCCCCAATCCCCGTTTTCCCCCCCCTTTCCCCCCGTTTTTTCCCTTTTTTCCCCTTTTTCCCCCAATCCCCCTTTTTTTCCCTTTTTCCCCTTTTTCCCCCCAATCCCCCTTTTTCCCCCGTTTTTCCCCGTTTTCCCCTTTTTTCCCCATTTTTCCCCCAATCCCCTCTCTCCTCCTCCCGACCCGGCCTCTCTTTTGGCGCTGCCGCCGGTGCCCCCCCCCCGCTCCTCTCGCGGTGCGGCCCCGCCTGGTTTTTGGGCTCAGACCCCGCAGCTTTCGCCCCTTTTCCGGGTTAAATTTCCCCTCTTTTTTTTTTCGCTTTTTTCGTTTTTTTTCCGCTTTTTTCGCTTTTTTCGCTTTTTTTTTTCGCTTTTTTTTTCCGCTCTGCCCCCCCCCCCCGCGGCCGAAGGACCCCGCGCCCCCCTCAGCCACACAAGATGGCGCCGGGCCGCCCGCGCTGCCGCCTGCCCCGCGCGCTCCGGCGGCGCCGCGGACACCCCCCTCCCCGAAGGACCCCTCCCTTTCCGCTGGGGTGGGGGGGTGGCGCTTCCGGGTGGGCGAGCGCAGCGCACCGCGGCTGGCGGCGCCTCGCCCAATCAGCGCGCGGCGCCGGCGGCGCCCGGCCAATGGGAGGGCGGGCAGCGCGGCGGTGGGCGGGGCGCGGCCGCGCGCGTTGCGTTGCGTTGCGCCGCGAGCCGCTCCGTGAGGGCGCCCCTCACGCGCGCGCGGGGGGGGGGCCGCGGCCGGAGCGCCCCCCCCCATAAAAAAAAAAAAAAAAAGGGAAAAAACAACAAATTTAAACCGAAACTGATCGAAATTGACCGAAAGCGATCCTGAGGGGGAACCCCACCCCCACACCCCCGAGCTTCGCGGCGGATTCCCCTGCCCTCCCCCATCCCCATCCCCGTCCCCTCCGCTCCCTGAGGCGCCCGGCGGGACAGGTAAGGCGGGAAGCGTGAGGGGAGCGGGGCAGGGCACCGCGCTGGGACGGCAGGCTGCCCCTCGGCGGCTCCCGGTCCGCACAGTTCGGGCCGCCCGGGCCCCCAGTTCCCCCAGTTTGGGCTCCCAGTTACCCCAAATTGGGCTCCCAGTCCCCCCAGTCTGGGCTCCCAGTTCCCCCAGTCTGGGCTCCCAGTTCCCCCAGTCTGGGCTCCCAGTTCCCCCAGGTTGGGCCGCCCGGGCCCCCAGTCCCCCCAGTTTGGGCCCCCAGTTCCCCCAGTCTGGGCCGCCCGGGCCCCCAGTTCCCCCAGTCTGGGCTCCCAGTTCCCCCAGTCTGGGCTCCCAGTTACCCCAGTTTGGGCCGCCTGGGCTCCCAGTTTGGGCCGGCTGGGCCCGCAGTTCCCCCAGTTTGGGCCCCCAGTTCCCCAGTTTGGGCCGCCTGGGAGCCCAGTTCCCCCAGTCTGGGCCCCCAGTTCCCCCAGTCTGGGCCGGCTGGGCTCCCAGTTCCCCCAGTCTGGGCCGGCTGGGCCCCCAGTTCCCCCAGTTTGGGCCCCCAGTTCCCCCAGTTTGGGCTCCCAGTTACCCCAAATTGGGCTCCCAGTTCCCCCAGTCTGGGCTCCCAGTCCCCCCAGTCTGGGCTCCCAGTTCCCCCAGTCTGGGCCGGCTGGGCTCCCCAGTTTGGGCCGGCTGGGCTCCCAGTTCCCCCAGTTTGGGCTCCCAGTTTGGGCCGGCTGGGCCCCCAGTTCCCCCAGTCTGGGCCCCCAGTTCCCCCAGTCTGGGCCGGCTGGGCTCCCAGTTCCCCCCAGTCTGGGCCGGCTGGGCTCCCAGTTCCCCCAGTTTGGGCTCCCAGTTATCCCAAATTGGGCTCCCAGTTCCCCCAGTCTGGGCCCCCAGTTTCCCCCAGTTTGGGCTCCCAGTTACCCCAAATTGGGCTCCCAGTTCCCCCAGTCTGGGCCGCCTGGGCCCCCAGTTTGGGCTCCCAGTTCCCCCAGTCTGGGCCCCCAGTTCCCCCAGTTTGGGCTCCCAGTTCCCCCTGTTTGGGCTCCCAGTTTGGGCCGCCTGGGCTCCCAGTTTGGGCCGGCTGGGCCCCCAGTTCCCCCAGTCTGGTCTCCCAGTTCCCCCAGTTTGTGCTCCCAGTCCCCCCACTTTGGGCTCCCAGTCCCCCCACTTTGGGCTCCCAGTCCCCCCAGTTTCAGCCCCCCCTTTTTTTCCCAGGGCCTCGTTTTGGGTGGAAAACCCCAAATTTTGGGGGTGGTCACTTTGGGGGAGGAGGGGTCACTCTGGGGTCACTCTGGGGTCACTTTTGGGGTCATTTTGGGTCACTTTGGGGTCCCCCTGACCCCCCCTTTTCTCTCCCCACAGCCTGGAGCTCCGGAGCCCCCCCAGCCTGAGAAGAGCCCCCCAAAACCCCCCAGGACCCCCAAAAACCCCCCAGGACCCCCCAAAATCTGCCCAGAACCCCCCAAAACCCCCCAGGACCCCCAAAATCTGCCCAGGACCCCCCAAAATCTGCCCAGGACCCTGCAAAATCTGCCCAGAACCCCCCAAAATCTGCCCAGAACCCCCCCAAAAACCCCCCCCAGGACCCCCAAAACCCCCCAAGACCCCCAAAATCTGCCCAGGACCTCCAAAATCTGCCCAGGACCCCCCAAAAACCCCCCAGGACCCCCAAAATCCCCCCAGGACCTCCCCAAAACCCCCCAGGACCCCCCAAAAACCCCCCAGGACCCCCAAAATCCCCCCAGGAACCCCCAAGAATCCCCCAGGACCCCCAAAATCCCCCAGGACCCCCCAAAATCTGCCCAGGACCCCCCAAAAAACCCCCCAGGACCCCCAAAATCCCCCCTGGACCTCCCCAAAACCCCCCCGGGACCCCCCAAAGTCTCATTTTTTGGGGTCAGGACCCCCCCAAATCTGCCTCAAACCCCCCCCTGATTTCGGAACTTTGAGTTAGGAGCCCCCAAATTTCGGGTTTTTTAGGGCTGTGGCCCCCCCAGGACCCCCCAAATTTCAGATTTTCACGGTCAGCGCCGCCCAAATTTTGGGTTTTTGGGGCCCAGACCTCTGAACACGCCCAGAACCCCCCCTAAATTCCCGTTTTTTTGGGCCAGGACCCCCGAATTTCAGATTTTCGGGGTCACCACCCCCAGAAACAGCCCAAATCCCCATTTTTGGGGGCCTGGACCCCCCTGAAATCCCATTTTTCAGGGCCAGGACCCCCCACGTTTTGTACTTTTGGAGTCGGCACCCCCCAAATTTCCGATATTTGGGGTCACCACCCCCCAGCCCCCCTAAATTCCCATTTTTGGGGGCCAGGACCCCCCAGATTTCAGATTTTCAGGGCCGGGACCCCCCAGATTTCGCATTTTCGGGGTCACCATCCCCCAGACCCCCCCAGACCCCCCCCTGATTCCCATTTCTGGGCGCCAGGATCCCCCTGAATTCCCGTCTCCCAGGACCAGGACCCCCCAGATTTCGCGTTTTTGGGGTCACCGTCCCCCAGACCCCCCCAGACCCCCCCTGATTCCCATTTCTGGGGACCAGGACCCCCCCGAATTCCCATCTCCCAGGACCAGGACCCCCCAGATTTCGTAATTTCGGGGTCACCGTCCCCCAGAATCCCCCAGACCCCCCCAAATTCCCATTTCTGGGGGCCAGGACCCCCCCGAATTCCGTCTCCCAGGACCAGGACCCCCCAGATTTCGCGTTTTCGGGGTCACCGTCCCCCAGAATCCCCCAGACCCCCCCAGATTCCCATTTCTGGGGGCCAGGACCCCCCTGAATTCACGTCTCCCAGGACCAGGACCCCCCAGATTTCGCATTTTCGGGGTCACCGTCCCCCAGAATCCCCCAGACCCCCCCAAATTCCCATTTCTGGGCGCCAGGACCCCCCCGAATTCCCGTCTCCCAGGACCAGGACCCCCCAGATTTCGCATTTTCGGGGTCACCGTCCCCCAGAATCCCCCAGACCCCCCCAGATTCCCATTTCTGGGCGCCAGGACCCCCCCGAATTCCCATCTCCCAGGACCAGGACCCCCCAGATTTCGCGTTTTCGGGGTCACCGTCCCCCAGAATCCCCCAGACCCCCCCAGATTCCCATTTCTGGGCGCCAGGACCCCCCAGACCCGGGGGTCCCGCCCCCCGCCCGCCATGGCCGACCCCATCATGGACCTCTTTGACGACCCCAACCTCTTTGGGCTGGACCCCCTGCCCGAGGACCTGGTGGCCCCGCCGGCCGCCCCTCCCCCCAGCGACCCCCTGGCCGAAGCCCTGGGGCTCTCGGGGGCCCTGGACCCCCCTCCCCCCACCCCGGGACCCCCCCCGGACCCCCCGCAGGGCGGCCCTCCCCCCCGGGCGCCCCTCCCCCCCGCCGGACGCCGAGGTGCTGAGCCAGGGGAATCCCTTCATGGGCGCCTCCGCCCCTCCCCGCCCCCTCCCGCCGCCCCCCTCCCCCGCCCCGGCCCCCAAAATCGTCATCCTCAAAGCCCCGCCCCCCGGCGGCCCCGCCCCGGCCGCGCCCAACGGCGGCAAGGTCACCTTGGCCAAGGTGCTGGGGGCGGCCCCGCCCCAGATCCGGCCGGGCGTGGCCGCGGCGGGGGGCGCGGCCAAAGGGGGCGTGGCCGCGGCGGGGGGCGTGGCCGCGGGGGGCCGGCAGGTGAAGCAGCTGCTGCTGCAGCCCCTGAAGGCCGGGGCGGGCGGCCCCGGAGCGCCCCTGAAACCCGGCCTGAGCCTGGGCCCCGCCCAGGTGAGCGGGGCGGGGCGGGGGGCGGGGCTGGGTGTGGCAGGGTAGGGGTTGGGGGGGTGGGTGTGGCTGGGTGGGGTTTGGGTGTGGCCAGGTGGGGTTTGGGGGGGTTGGGTGTGGCCGGGTGGGGTTTGGGTGTGGCCGGGTGGGGGTTGAGCATGGTTGGGTGGAGTTTGGGTGTGGTTGGGTGGGGTTTGGGTGTGGCCGGGTGGGGTTTGAGGGGGTTTGGTTGTGGCTGGGTGGGGTTTGGGGGGGTTGGGTGTGGCCGGGTGGGGTTTGGGTGTGGCCAGTTCAGCTGTGAAGCCGCACCCCAGTGTCCATCCCCACTGACCGCTGTCCCTGTGTCCATCCCCGCTGTCCGTGTGTCCATCCCCGCTGACCGCTGTCCGTGTGTCCATCCCCACTGACCGCTGTCCCCGTGTCCATCCCCACTGACCGCTGTCCGTGTGTCCATCCCCACTGACCGCTGTCCCTGTGTCCATCCCCACTGACCGCTGTCCGTGTGTCCATCCCCAACTGACCGCTGTCCGTGTGTCCATCCCCACTGACCGCTGTCCCTGTGTCCATCCCCGCTGACCGCTGTCCCCGTGTCCATCCCCACTGACCGCTGTCCGTGTGTCCATCCCCACTGACCGCTGTCCCCGTGTCCATCCCCGCTGACCGCTGTCCGTGTGTCCATCCCCAATGACCGCTGTCCGTGTGTCCATCCCCACTGACCGCTGTCCGTGTGTCCATCCCCACTGACCGCTGTCCCCGTGTCCATCCCCACTGACCGCTGTCCGTGTGTCCATCCCCGCTGACCGCTGTCCGTGTGTCCATCCCCACTGACCGCTGTCCCTGTGTCCATCCCCGCTGACCGCTGTCCGTGTGTCCATCCCCACTGACCGCTGTCCGTGTGTCCATCCCCCACTGACCGCTGTCCCTGTGTCCATCCCCGCTGACCGCTGTCCGTGTGTCCATCCCCGCTGTCCGTGTGTCCATCCCCACTGACCGCTGTCCCTGTGTCCATCCCCGCTGACCGCTGTCCGTGTGTCCATCCCCAATGACCGCTGTCCGTGTGTCCATCCCCACTGACCGCTGTCCGTGTGTCCATCCCCGCTGACCGCTGTCCGTGTGTCCATCCCCGCTGTCCGTGTGTCCATCCCCACTGACCGCTGTCCCTGTGTCCATCCCCGCTGACCGCTGTCCGTGTGTCCATCCCCAATGACCGCTGTCCGTGTGTCCATCCCCACTGACCGCTGTCCGTGTGTCCATCCCCACTGACCGCTGTCCCTGTGTCCATCCCCGCTGACCGCTGTCCGTGTGTCCATCCCCGCTGTCCGTGTGTCCATCCCCACTGACCGCTGTCCCTGTGTCCATCCCCGCTGACCGCTGTCCGTGTGTCCATCCCCAATGACCGCTGTCCGTGTGTCCATCCCCACTGACCGCTGTCCGTGTGTCCATCCCCACTGACCGCTGTCCCTGTGTCCATCCCCGCTGACCGCTGTCCGTGTGTCCATCCCCGCTGTCCGTGTGTCCATCCCCACTGACCGCTGTCCCTGTGTCCATCCCCGCTGACCGCTGTCCGTGTGTCCATCCCCAATGACCGCTGTCCGTGTGTCCATCCCCACTGACCGCTGTCCGTGTGTCCATCCCCACTGACCGCTGTCCCTGTGTCCATCCCCGCTGTCCCCGTGTCCATCCTCACTGACCACTGTCCCTGCGTCCGCAGGGCGAGTCCAAGCGCATCACGCTGGTGCTGCAGCAGCCGCCGGGGCCGGGCGCGGCGCCGGGCCAGCGCCACGTGGTCCCTGGGCACGCTGCCCGGCAAGCTGCTGCTGCAGGGCGGCGCCGCCGCCGCCGCGCCCGGCGCTCCGGCCAAGGCCACGCCCGGCGCTCCGGCCAAGGTGGTGACCATCCAGCTGCAGGTGCAGCCGCGGCCGCGCCCGGCCAGCCCGGCCAGCCCCAGAAGATCCAGCTGATCCAGCAGGCCGGGGCGGGGCCCGTGGGTGTGGCCCAGGTGCCGCAGGTGGTGGGCGGGGCCGGCCAGAGGCTGACCGTGCCGCTCAAGGTGGTGCTGCAGCCGCAGGTGAGCCGGGGCTGCGGTCAGCGGGGCTGGGGGCGGTGGTCAGTGGGGTCTGGGGGTGGTCAGTTGTGTTTGGGGTGGTGGTCAGTTGTGTTTGGGGTGGTGGTCAGTTGGGTTTGGAGTGGTCAGTTGGGTTTGGGGTGGTGGTCAGTTGGGTTGGGAGTGGTCAGTTGTGTTTGGGGTGGTGGTCAGTGGGGTTTGGGGTGGTCAGTTGGGTTTGGGGGTGGTCAGTTGGGTTTGGGGGTGGTGGTCAGTTGGGTTTGGGGTGGTCAGTTGGGTTTGGGGGTGGTCAGTTGGGTTTGGGGGAGGTGGTCAGTTGGGTTTGGGGGTGGTGGTCAGTTGGGTTTGGGGTGGTGGTCAGTTGGGTTTGGGGGTGGTCAGTTGGGTTTGGAGTGGTCAGTTGGGTTTGGGGGTGGTCAGTTGGGTTTGGGATGGTGGTCAGTTGGGGTTGGGAGTGGTCAGTTGTGTTTGGGGTGGTGGTCAGTTGGGTTTGGGGGTGGTCAGTTGGGTTTGGGGGTGGTCAGTTGGGTTTGGAGTGGTCAGTTGGGTTTGGGATGGTGGTCAGTTGGGTTGGGAGTGGTCAGTTGTGTTTGGGGTGGTGGTCAGTTGGGTTGGGGGTGGTCAGTTGGGTTTGGGGTGGTCAGTGTGGCTGGGGGTGGTCAGTTGGGTTTGGGGGTGGTGGTTATTTGGGTTTGGTGTGGTGGTCAGTTGTGTTTGGGGTGGTGGTCAGTGGGGTTTGGGGGGTGGTCAGTTGGGTTTGGGGTGGTCAGTGTGGCTGGAGGTGGTGGTCAGTGTGGCTGGGGGTGGCGGTCACTCACGCTCAGCCACGCCGGTCACCGCCGCTCCCTCCCCTCCCCAGGCCGCCTCCTCGTCCGGCGGCTCCTCCGCCGGCCTCTCGGTGGTCAAGGTGCTGAGCGGCGCCGAGGTGGCCGCGGCGGGTGACCGCCGCGCCGGCGGCGCTCCTCGGCGCGGGGCGCGTCGGACGAGAGCCGCAAGCTGGAGCACCAGAAGAAGCAGGAGAAGGCCAACCGCATCGTGGCCGAGGCCATCGCCCGCGCGCGCGCCCCGCGGCGAGCAGAACATCCCGCGCGTGCTCAACGAGGACGAGCTGCCCAGCGTCCGGCCCGAGGACGAGAGGGCGAGCGCAAGCGGCGCCGCAAGGGCCCCGGCGAGCGCGGCGCCGGCAAGGAGGAGCGGCCGCGGCGCGGCAAGGGGCAGGGCGGCGGCAAGAGCAAGGGGCGGGGGCAAGGCCAGGTGAGGGCGGGGCACGGGGCGTGGCGGCGGGGGGCGGTCGGGGAGGGTCTTGTTGGGCGTCAAAGTTGGGGTTTCGTGGTGTCCATCGTGGTCTTGGTGGTCATCAAGGGTTGGTGGGCATCATCATGGTCTTGGTGGTCATCAAGGGTTGGTGTGCACCTTGGTCTTGGTGGTCATCAAGGGTTGGTGTCCATCGTGGTCTCAGTGGTCATCGTGAGTTGGTGTCCATCGTGGTCTTGGTGGTCATCAAGGGTTGGTGTCCATCGTGGTCTTGGTAATCATCAAGAGGTTGGTGTCCACCTTGGTCTTGGTGATCATCAAGAGGTTGGTGTCCATCGTGGTCATGGTGGTCATCAAACGTTGGTGTCTGTTGTGCTCAAGCATGGCCTCGATGGTCACCCGACCATGATCTTGATGGTCACTCAGCCTTGGTCACGGTCACCCAACCTTGGTCGGGCTGGTCACCTCAAGCATGACCTTGATGGTCACTCAAGCATGGTCTTGATGGTCACGGTGTCACCCAACTTGGCCGTAGCGGTCACCGAGCCTCATTGTTAACGGCACTTAATCTGCAGTGCGGTCAGTGGTCAATGGTCAGTCGGTCAGTGGTCAGTTGGTCAGTTGGTCCGTGGTCAGTGGTCAGTGGTTAGTTGTCGATGGTCAGTGGTCAGTTGGTCAGTTGGTCACTGGTCACTGGTCAGTGGTCAGTGTGGTCAGTGGTCAATGGTCAGTGGTCAGTTGGTCACAGTGGTCAGTTGGTCACGGTCACTGGTCAGCGGTCAATCGGTCAGTTGGTCAGTGGTCAGTGGTCAATTGGTCAGTGGTCATTTGATCAGTGGTCAGTTGGTCACAGTGGTCAGTGGTCAGTTGTCACTGGTCACTGGTCAGTTGGTCAGTGTGGTCAGTGGTCAGTCGGTCAGTGGTCAGTTGGTCAGTGGTCAGCGGTCAATGGTCAGTGGTCATTTGGTCAGTGTGGTCAGTGGTCAGTGTAATCACAGTGGTCACATTGGTCAGTGGTCAGTGGTCAGTTGTCACTGGTCAGTTGGTCAGTGGTCAGTTGTTCAGTGTGGTCAGCGGTCACTTGGTCAGTGGTCAGGTGGTCAGTGGTCAGTTGGTCACAGTGGTCAGTGGTCAGTTGTCACTGGTCAGTGGTCAGTTGGTCAGTGTGGTCAGCTGGTCAGTGTGGTCAGCGGTCAGTGCGGTCACTGGTCACTGGTCAGTGGCCAGCGGTCACTCGGTCACTCCGTCCGCAGCACCCATCACGCCGGTGGTTGGGAAGAGAAGCGCAAGCGCAACGCCTCCTCGGACAATTCCGACTCGGAGGCGCTGCCGGCGCCGTCCCCCGCGCCGCGACGACGACGGCGGCGTCCAGGTGAGCCCACCTGGGGGCGGGGCCACCAGGGGCGGGGCCAGAGTCACCGGGATGGGCGGGGTCACCTGGGTGGGTGGGGTCACCTGGATGGGTGGGTCACCTGGATGGGCGGGGTTACCTGGGTAGGCGGGGTCATCTGGATGGGTGGGGTTATCTGAGGTGGGGTCACCTGGATGGGTGGGGTCACCTGGATTGCATCACCTGGATGGGCGGGGTCACCTGGGTGGTCGGGGTTATCTGAGGTGGGCGGGGTCCCCCGTACGGGCGGGGGTCACCTGTGTGGTCGGGGTTATGGGGGCGGGCCGTGGTCGGCGGGCGCGGCCCCGGCGCCGGTCTCACGGGGCGGCGGCGGGCGCAGAAGCGGCGCTCGAACCGGCAGGTGAAGCGCAAGAAGTACACGGAGGACCTGGACATCAAGATCACGGACGACGAGGAGGACGAGGAGCTGGACGTCACCGGGCCGGCGCGGCCCGAGCAGCCGCCGGCGCCGCCGCCGCCCGAGCCCGGCGACGCGCTGCCCTCCATGCAGTTCTTCGTGGTGGGTGGCCTTCCTCCTCACCGTCCTCACCCTCGTCGTCTTCGTCTTGGTCTTCATCTTCGTCGTGCTGACGGTCTTTGGGACCTTCTCGACTGTCTTCGTTTTCGTTGTCTTCTTGATCTGTACAATTGTCATCATCTTGGTCATCATCATCTTCATCTTCTTGATCATCATCACCTTCATCGTTTTCTCGATCTTCATCATCTTCATCGCATTCATCATCTTCATCATCTTCTTTATCTTCTTGATCTTCATTTTCGTTGTTTTCTTCATCATCATCTCCATTGTTTTGTTGGTTTTCATCGTCATCTTCGTCATCTCTTTGGTTTTTATCATCTTCATTATCTTCATCGCTTTCATCCTGTTCTCGGTCGTCATCATCATCTTCATCGTCTTTTTGATCTTCTTGATCTTCATCACCTTCGCCGTCTTCATCGTCTTCTCCATCCCCGCTGTGTTCTCGGTGTTCGCTTTTCTCATCTTCATCGTGTTCCTCGTCTTCTTCATCCCCGTGACCTTCATCCCCTTCTCCACCACCTTCATCCTCCTCACCTCCTCCATCCCCGTGACCTTCGTCCCCATCCCGTTCCCATCATCCTCCTCATCTTCTTCATCCCCATGACCTTCATCCCCTTCTCCACCACCTTCATCTTCCTCACCTCCTCCATCCCCATGACCTTCATCCCCATCCCGTTCTCATCGTTCTCCTCATCTTCTTCATCCCTATGACCTTCATCTCTTTCTCCATCTTCATCTTCCTCATCTCCTCCATCTCCGTGACCTTCGTCCCCATCCCGTTCCCATCATCCTCCTCATCTTCTTCATCCCTGTGACCTTCATCTTCTCTATCTTCATCTTCCTCGTCCATCTCCATGACCTTCGTCCCCATCCCATTCCCATCATCCTCATCTTCTTCATCCCTGTGATGTTCATTTTCTTCTCCATCTTCATCTTCCTCCTCCATCCCCGTGACCTTCGTCCCCGTCCCGTTCCCTCCATCTGTCATCTTCATCATCGCCTTCTTGACGTTCCTCACCTCGCCCATCATCCTCCTCACCTCCTCCATCCCCGTGACCTTCCTCCTCCTCCACCCCCTTCATCCTCTTCCTCACCTCCTCCATCCCCGTGACCTTCATCCCCTCCTCCTCCACCCCCATCATCCTCCTCACCTCCTCCATCCCCGTGACCTTCATCCCCTCCTCCTCCACCTTCATCCTTCTCCTCATCTCCTCCATCCCCGTGACCTTCATCCCCTCCTCCTCCACCCCCATCCTCCTCACCTCCTCCATCCCCGTGACCTTCATCCCCTCCTCCTCCACCCTCACCCTCCTCACCTCCTCCATCCCCATGACCTTCATCCCCTCCTCCTCCACCCCCATCCTCCTCACCTCCTCCATCCCCGTGACCTTCATCCCCTCCTCCTCCACCCTCACCCTCCTCACCTCCTCCATCCTCACCCTCCTCCTCCTCCTCCTCGTCGTCCGCAGGAGAACCCGAGCGAGGAGGACGCCGCCATCGTGGACAAGGTGCTGTCCATGCGCGTGGTCAAGAAGGAGGTGAGCGGTCAGCGGCCAGCGGCCAGCGGCCTGGGCGGGGGGCGGGGTGACCGGCCGGCCTTCCTCACCGTCCTCATCCTCCTCCTCCTCCTCCTCAGCTGCCGTCGGGACAGGTGGTGGAGACCGAGGAGTTCTTCGTCAAGTACAAGAACTAGTAGGTGCCGCCGCGGCCCGGGGGGCGCTCGCGGTCACTCGCAGTCACCTCGGGGTCACTCGGGGTCAGTCACGGTCACTCGTGGTCACTCTTGGTCAGTCATGGTCACTCGCGGTCACTTTGGGGTCATTTGTGGTCTTTTATGGTCACTCTTGGTCAGTCGTGGTTCCTCATGATCAGTTATGGTCACTCATGGTCACTTTGGGGTCATCTGTGGTCTTTTATGGTTGCTCGTGGTCAGTCATGGTCACTTGTGGTCAGTTATGGTCACTCGTGGTCAGTCGTGGTTCCTCATGATCAGTTATGGTCACTCATGGTCACTTTGGGGTCATCTGTGGTCTTTTATGGTTGCTCGTGGTCAGTTATGGTCACTCTTGGTTAGTCTTGGTCAGTCATGGTCACTCGTGGTCAGTTATGGTCACTCACGGTCACTTTGGGGTCATTTGTGGTCTTTTATGGTCCCTCGTGGTCAGTTACGGTCACTCATGGTCACTTTGGGGTTACTTGTGGTCACTCTGGGGTCACTTGTGGTCAGTTATGGTTCCTCATGGTCAGTTTGGGGTCATTTGTGGTCTTTTATGGTCGCTCGTGGTCAGTTATGGTCACTCATGGTCAGTTATGGTCACTCATGGTCAGTTATGGTTCCTCATGGTCAGTTATGGTCACTCGTGGTCAGTTTGGGGTCATTTGTGGTCTTTTATGGTCACTCATGGTCAGTTACGGTTCCTCATGGTCACTTTGGGGTCACTCTTGGTCAGTTATGGTCACTCATGGTCACTTTGGGGTCATTTGTGGTCTTTTATGGTCACTCGGGGTCAGTTATGGTTCCTCGTGGTCAGTTATGGTCACTCATGGTCACTCTGAGGTCACTCATGGTCAGTTATGGTTCCTCATGGTCAGTTATGGTCACTCGGGGTCACTTTGGGGTTTTTTCTGGTCTTTTATGGTCACTCGTGGTCACTCTTGGTCAGTTATGGTCATTTGTGGTCAGCTGTGGTCACTCGGGGTCACTTTGGGGTGGTTTCTGCTCGTTTTGGGGTCGTTTCTGCTCGTTTTTGTTCATTTTGGGATGGATTTTGTTCGTTTTTGGGGCAGTTTTTGCTCATTTTGGGGTGGTCTTTCTCGTTTTTGATCATTCTGGGGTGTTTTAGTTCAATTTTTTGTGGTTTTTGCTCATTTTGGGGTCGTTTCTGCTTGTTTTGGAGTGGTTTTTGCTCATTTTGGGGCGGTTTTTGGGCGTTTTGGGGTCGTTCTGACTCATTTTAGACTGGTTTTTGCTCATTTTTCAGTGGCTTGGGGTCATTCTGGCTCACTTTGGGGTGGTTTTTTGAGCGTTTTGGGGTTTTTGCTCTTTTTTGGGGTGGTTTTTGTTCATTCTCGCTCCTTTTGGCGTGGTTTTGGGGCTTTTTTCTGGGTGATTTTTGGGCGTTTCGGGGTCTCGGGTGGCGGGCGGGGCCCTCACCTGCGCCAGGTGACGCCGGCCCCGCCCGCAGCTCGTACCTGCACTGCTCATTTTTGGGTGGTTTTTGCTCATTTTTGGGTGGTTTTTGTTCATTTTTGGTGGTTTTTGTTCATTTTTCGGGGTGATTTTTGGGCGTTTCGGGGTCTCGGGCGGGGGGCGGGGCCCTCACCTGCGCCAGGTGACGCCGGCCCCGCCCGCAGCTCGTACCTGCACTGCTCATTTTGGGGTGGTTTTTGTTCATTTTTGGGTGGTTTCTGTTCATTTTTGGGTGGTTTTTGTTCGTTTTTGGGTGGTTTTTGTTCGATTCTTGTTTGTTTTTGGGTGGTTTTTGCTCATTTTTGGGTGGTTTCTGTTCATTTTTGGGTGGTTTTTGTTCGTTTTTGGTTGGTTTTTGCTCATTTTTTGGTGGTTTTTGTTGGTTTTTGGGTGGTTTTTGCTCATTTTTCGGGGTGATTTTTGGGCGTCTCGGGCGGCGGGCGGGGCCCTCACCTGCGCCAGGTGACGCCGGCCCCGCCCGCAGCTCGTACCTGCACTGCTCATTTTGGGGTGGTTTTTGTTCATTTTTGGGTGGTTTTTGTTCGTTTTTGTGTGGTTTCTGTTCATTTTTGGTTGGTTTTTGTTCATTTTTGGGTGGTTTTTGCTCATTTTTGGGTGGTTTTTGTTCATTTTTGGGTGGTTTTTGTTCGTTTTTGGGTGGTTTTTGTTGGTTTTCGTTCAATTTTGCTCATTTTTCGGGGTGATTTTTGGGCGTTTCGGGGTCTCGGGTGGCGGGCGGGGCCCTCACCTGCGCCAGGTGACGCCGGCCCCGCCCGCAGCTCGTACCTGCACTGCTCATTTTTGGGTGGTTTTTGCTCATTTTTGGGTGGTTTTTGTTCATTTTTGGGTGGTTTTTGTTCATTTTTGGATGGTTTTTGCTCATTTTTGAGTGGTTTCTGTTCATTTTTGGGTGGTTTTTGCTCATTTTTCTGGGTGATTTTTGGGCGTTTCGGGGTCTCGGGCGGCGGGCGGGGCCCTCACCTGCGCCAGGTGACGCCGGCCCCGCCCGCAGCTCGTACCTGCACTGCTCATTTTGGGGTGGTTTTTGTTCATTTTTGGGTGGTTTCTGTTCATTTTTGGGTGGTTTTTGTTCGATTTTGTGTGGTTTTTGTTCATTTTTGGGTGGTTTCTGGTCATTTTTGGGTGGTTTTTCTTCATTTTTGTGCAGTTTCTGTTGGTTTTTGGGTGGTTTTTGCTCATTTTTGGGGGGTTTCTGTTCGTTTTTGGGTGGTTTTTGCTCATTTTTTGGTGGTTTTTGTTCGTTTTTGTGTGGTTTCTGTTCATTTTTGGTTGGTTTTTGCTCATTTTTTGGTGGTTTTTGTTCATTTTTGGTTGGTTTTTGCTCATTTTTTGGTGGTTTTTGTTCATTTTTGGGTGGTTTTTGTTCGTTTTTGGGTGGTTTTTGTTCGATTTTTGTTCGTTTTTGGGTGGTTTTTGCTCATTTTTTGGTGGTTTTTGTTCATTTTTGCATGGTTTCTGTTGGTTTTTGGTTGGTTTTTGTTCATTTTTGTGTGGTTTCTGTTCGTTTTTGGGTGGTTTTTGCTCATTTTTGGGTGGTTTCTGTTCATTTTTGGGTGGTTTTTGTTCGTTTTTGGTTGGTTTTTGCTCATTTTTGGGTGGTTTTTGTTGGTTTTTTGGTGGTTTTTGTTCATTTTTCTGGGTGATTTTTGGGCATTTCGGGGTCTCGGGCGGCGGGCGGGGCCCTCACCTGCGCCAGGTGACGCCGGCCCCGCCCGCAGCTCGTACCTGCACTGCTCATTTTGGGGTGGTTTTTGTTCATTTTTTGGTGGTTTCTGTTCATTTTTGGGTGGTTTTTGCTCATTTATTGGTGGTTTCTGTTCATTTTTGGGTGGTTTCTGTTGGTTTTTGGTTGGTTTTTGTTCATTTTTGTGTGGTTTCTGGTCATTTTTGGGTGGTTTTTGTTGGTTTTTGGGTTTTTGGGCGTCTCGGGCGGCGGGCGGGGCCCTCACCTGCGCCAGGTGACGCCGGCCCCGCCCGCAGCTCGTACCTGCACTGCGAGTGGGCGACGATCGCGCAGCTGGAGAAGGACAAGCGCATCCACCAGAAGCTCAAGCGCTTCAAGACCAAGATGAACCAAATGCGGCACTTCTTCCACGAGGTCGGCGGCGCTTCCGCCGGATTCGGCAAAAAACGGGCGCTTTTGGGGAAAACGGGGGTTTCGGGGGAAATCCAGGGTTTTTGGGGGAAATCCAGGGTTTTTCGGGGGAAAATCTGGGTTTTTGGGGGGAAAAATGGGGGTTTTGGGTGAGAATTGGTTTTTTTTTGGGTAAAATCTGTTTTTTTTGGGGGGAAAAATTACAGTTTTTAGGGAAATTCTGTTTTTTGGGGGAATAAATGTGGGGTTTTTTGGGGGGAAATTGGTTTTTTTTGGGAAAAATCAGGTTTTTTTGGGGGGAAAATCCGGGGTTTTTGGGAAAAAATCCGGGTTTTTTTGGGGAGGAAAATCCGTGGTTTTTGGGGAGAAAACTGGGGATTCTTGGAGTGAAAATGGGAATTTTGGGGGTGAAAATGGGGTTTTTTGGGGTGAAAATGGGGTTTTTTTGGGGGTGAAAATGGGTTTTTTTGGGGTGAAAAAGGTTTTTTGGGGGGTGAAAATGGTTTTTTTTTGGGGTGAAAATGGGGAATTTGGGGTGAAAATGGGCATTTTTTGGCGAAAATGGGAGATTTTGGGGGGGAAAGGCAGGGCCATCGGAGGGGAAGGCGAATTTGGGGTGAAAACGGGGAGTTTTGGGGTTTTGCCGCCAGGATGAGGAGCCCTTCAACCCCGACTACGTGGAGGTGGATCGGATCCTGGACGAGTCGCACAGCGTGGACAAGGACAACGGCGAGGTGGGGCCGGAACGGGGAGCCGCGGGACTCGGGGTTCCGACCCCAAAACCGGGCAGATTTTGGTGTCAAAACCCAAAACCGGGGAGATTTCGGTGTTAAAACCCAAAACCGGGGAGATTTCGGTGTCAAAACCTCAGAATTGGGGAGATTTGGGTGTCAAAACCCCAAAACCGGGGAGATTTGGGTGTTAGAACCTAAAAACTGGGGAGATTTCGGTGTCAAAACCCCGGAATTGGGGAGATTTCGGTGTCAAAACCCCGGAATTGGGGAGATTTCGGTGTCAAAACCCCGGAATTGGGGAGATTTTGGTGTCAAAACCTAAAACCGGGGAGATTTCGGTGTTAAAACCCCAAAACCGGACAGATTTGGGTGTCAAAACCCAAAACTGGGCAGATTTCGGTGTCAAAACCCCGGAATTGGGGCGATTTCAGTGTCAAAACCCCGGAATTGGGGAGATTTCGGTGTCAAAACCCCAGAATTGGGGAGATTTCGGTGTCAGAACCCCAGAACTGGGGAGATTTGGGTGTTAGAACCTAAAAATTGGGGAGATTTGGGTGTTAAAACCCAAAACCGGGCAGATTTCGGTGTCAAAACCCAAAACCGGGGAGATTTCAGTGTCAAAACCCCAGAATTGGGGAGATTTGGGTGTCAAAACCCAAAACCGGGGAGTTTTGGGTGTTAGACCCCCAGAATTGGGGAGATCTCGGTGTCAAAACCCTAGATTTGGGGAGATTTGGGTGTTAGAACCCCAGAATTGGGGAGTTTTGGGTGTTAAAACCCCAGAATTGGGGAGTTTTGGGGTGAAAGAACTCCAAAACTGGGGAGATTTGGGTGTTAAAACCCAAAACCGGGGAGATTTCGGTGTCAAAACCCCAAAACCAGGGAGTTTTGGGTGTTAGAACCCCAGAATTGGGCCCCCCGTTCTGGGCTGTCTCACCTGCCCAGGTGAGGTCAATCCCTTGCCCAGGTGAGGTCCCTCACCTGCCCAGGTGTGTCCCCCCAGCCCAGGGTGTCTCACCTGCCCAGGTGAGGTCCCTCACCTGCCCAGGTGTGTCCCCCCAGCCCGTGGTGTATTACCTGGTCAAGTGGTGCTCGCTGCCGTACGAGGACAGCACCTGGGAGCTGCAGGAGGACGTGGACGAGGCCAAAATCGCCGAATTCAAACGCATCCAGGCGCGGCACCCCGAGCTCAAGAGACAGGTGAGGCACGCCCCCACGCAGGTGAGACACGCCCCCACGCAGGTGAGACACGCCCCACGCAGGTGAGACACGCCCCATACAGGTGAGACACACCCCCCACAGGTGAGACACGCCCTATACAGGTGAATCACCTGTCTGTGTGTTGTCTCCCCTGTATCTGATCTCTATCTCACCTGTGTCTCACCTGTCTCACCTGTGTCTCACCTGTGTCTCACCTGTGTTCTCACTTGTCTCACCTGTGCAGCCCCGCCCCCAGGCCGGGGCCTGGAAGAAGCTGGAGGCGTCGCACGAGTACAAGAACCACAACCAGCTGCGGGAGTACCAGCTGGAAGGGGTGAACTGGCTGCTCTTCAACTGGTACAACAGGTGAGCACACCTGGAGGACAGGTGAGCACACCTGGGGAACGGGAAAACACCTGGGGAAAACACCTGGGGAAAACACCTGGGACAGGTTGTCTCAGGTGTAGCTTAGGTTTGTCTGAGGTGCGCCTTACCTGTCCCAGGCGTAGTCCAGGTGTATCTCAGCTGCACCTTACCTGTCCCAGGTGTAGTTACCTGTCCCAGGTGTACCCCAGGTGCACGTTACCTGTCCCAGGTGTAGTTACCTGTTCCAGGTGTACCCCAGGTGCACGTTGCCTGTTGCAGGTGTATCTTAGGTGTATCTCAGGTGTACTTTACCCGTCCCAGGTGCATGTTACTTCTCCCAGGTGTGCCCCAGGTGCACTTTACCCATCCTAGGTGTATCTCAGGTGCACGTTACCTGCCCCAGGTGTACATTACCTGTCGCTCACCTGTCACCTATCCCTGACCTGTTGCTCACCTGTGCCTCACCTGTGCCTCACCTGTCCCTTACCTATTGCTCACTCATCTCTTACCTGCTGCTCACCTGTGCCTCACCTGTCGCGCAGGCAGAACTGCATCCTGGCGGACGAGATGGGGCTGGGCAAGACGATCCAGTCGATCGCGTTCCTGCAGGAGGTGCACGGCGCAGGTGTGCGTGGGCCGTACCTGGTGATCGCGCCGCTCTCCACCATCGCCAACTGGGAGCGCGAGTTCGGCACCTGGACGCACCTGAACACCATCGTGTACCACGGCAGCCTGGCCAGCCGGCAGATGATCCAGCAGTACGAGATGTACTGCAAGGACGGCAAGGTGAGCGCACCTGGGCGCACCTGGGCGGGGGTAACACACCTGTGCACACCTGGGCACACCTGTGTGGGGTCAGTGACACACCTGGGCACACCTGTGTGGGGTCAGTGACACACCTGTGCACACCTGGGCACACCACGGCAGCCTGGCCAGCCGGCAGATGATCCAGCAGTACGAGATGTACTGCAAGGACGGCAAGGTGAGCGCACCTGGGCGCACCTGGGCGGGGTCAGTGACACACCTGGGCGCACCTGTGTGGGGTCAGTGACACACCTGTGCACACCTGTGTGGGGTCAGTGACACACCTGTGCACACCTGTGTGGGGTCAGTGGCACACCTGTGCACACCTGTATGGGGTCAGTGACACACCTGTGCACACCTGTGTGGAGTCAGTGACACACCTGGGCGCACCTGTGTGGGGTCAGTGACACACCTGTGCACACCTGTACAGGGTCAGTGACTCACCTGTGCACACCGGTATGGGTTCAGTGGCACACCTGTGCACGCCTGTACGGGGTCGTTGACACACCCGTGCGCACACCTGGGTGTACCGCGGCGGCCTGGCAGGTGTTGGAGCAGCACGAAAGGGACCGCGGGGACGGGGAGGTGGCCTCACCTGCCCCGCCTGCCTCACCTGCAGGGCCGGCTGATCCCAGGTGCGTACAAGTTCGACGCGCTCATCACCACCTTCGAGATGATCCTGAGCGACTGCCCCGAGCTGCGCGAGGTGCAGTGGCGCTGCGTGGTCATCGACGAGGCGCACCGCCTCAAGAACCGGCACTGCAAGCTGCTGGACAGCCTCAAGCACATGGACCTGGTCAGTGCGCACCTGGGCACACCTGGGGACACCTGGGAACGCACCTGGGCACACACCTGGGAACACCTGGGTACAACTGGGCACCATACACGGGGGGCTTGGGGTCAGGCACCGGCTCAAGAACCGGCACTGCAAGCTGCTGGACAGCCTCAAGCACATGGACCTGGTCAGTGCGCACCTGGGCACACCTGGGAACGCACCTGGGCGCACCTGAGGGGTTTAGGAACACACCTGAGGGGTTTAGGAACACTCCTGAGGGGTTTAGGAACACACCTGAGGGGTTTAGGAACACTCCTGAGGGGTTTAGGAGCACACCTGAGGGATTTAAGAGCACACCTGGGCGCACCTGGGTGTACCTGGGCTGTTTAGGAACACACCTGAGGGGTTTAGGAACACACCTGAGGGGTTTAGGAACACACCTGAGGGGTTTAGGAACACTCCTGAGGGGTTTAGGAGCACACCTGGGCACACCTGGGGAACACCTGGGCTCACACAGGGGACGCTCCAGGTGACCCCTGGTGCCCCCCGGCCGGTCCCAGGGGGGCTGCGTGTTGCAGGTGCCCTCACCTGTGCGTTGTCTCACCTGTGCGTGTTACCTGTGTGTTGTCCGTGTCTCACCTGTCCCTTACCTGTCCCTCACCTGCCGGAGCTCAAGGTGCTGCTGACGGGCACGCCCCTGCGAACACGGCCGAGGGGCTCTGCAGCCCCCGCTGCCCCACCCGTGCCTCACCTGTGCCGTGTGTTTTACCTGTCTCACCTGTGTTACCTGTCCCAAGTGTTCTGCCTGTCTCACCTGCGTTACCTGTCCCAGGTGTTTTCCCTGTGTTACCTGTCCCAGGTGTTTTCTCTGTGTTATTTGTCCCAGGTGTTTTTCCCGTCTCACCTGCGTTTCCTGTCCCAGGTGTTTTCTCTGTCTCACCTGCGTTTCCTGTCCCAGGCGTTTTCCCCGTCTCACCTGTGTTACCTGTCCCAGGTGTTTTCCCTGTGTTACATGTTCTAGGTGTTTTCCCTGTCTTACCTGCGTTACCTGTCCCAGGTGTTTTCTCTGTCTCACCTGTGTTACCTGTCCCAGGTGTTTTCTCTGTCTCACCTGTGTTACCTGTCCCAGGTGTTTTCTCTGTCTCACCTGTGTTTCCTGTCCCAGGTGTTTTCCCTGTGTTTCCTGTCCCAGGTGTTTTCTCTGTCTCACCTGTGTTTCCTGTCCCAGGTGTTTTCCCTGTCTCACCTGTGTTACCTGTCCCAGGTGTTTTCTCTGTCTCACCTGTGTTTCCTGTCCCAGGTGTTTTCCCTGTGTTTCCTGTCCCAGGTGTTTTCCCTGTGTTACCTGTCCCAGGTGTTTTCCCCATCTCACCTGTGTTACCTGTCCCAGGTGTTTTCCCCGTCTCACCTGTGTTACCTATCCCAGGTGTTTTCCCTGTGTTACCTGTCCCAGGTGTTTTCCCTGTGTTACCTGTCCCAGGTGTTTTCCCTGTCTCACCTGTGTTACCTGTCCCAGGTGTTTTCCCTGTGTTTCCTGTCCCAGGTGTTTTCCCTGTCTCACCTGTGTTACCTGTCCCAGGTGTTTTCCCCGTCTCACCTGCGTTACCTGTCCCAGGTGTTTTCCCTGCGTTACCTGTCCCAGGTGTTTTCCCTGTCTCACCTGTGTTACCTGTCCCAGGTGTTTTCCCTGTGTTACCTGTCCCAGGTGTTTTCCCTGTGTTACCTGTCCCAGGTGTTTTCCCCGTCTCACCTGCGTTACCTGTCGGAGCTGAACGCGGCCGAGGGGCTCTCCCGCCCCCGCTGCCCCGCCCGTGCCCCGCCCGCGCCGCGTGCTGTCCCTGCGTTGCGCGTCCCGGGTGCCGTAGCTGTCCCAGGCGTGTCACCTGTCTCACCTGCAGGAGCACAAGGTGCTGCTGACGGGCACGCCCCTGCAGAACACGGTCGAGGAGCTCTTCAGCCTCCTGCACTTCCTGGAGCCCTCCCAGTTCCCCTCCGAGGCCGAGTTCCTCAAGGACTTCGGCGACCTCAAGACCGAGGAGCAGGTGAGCCGCGCACCTGGGCCGCGCACCTGGGCACCGCACCTGGGCCGCGCACCTGGGCACCGCACCTGGGCCGCGCACCTGGGCACCGCACCTGGGCCGCGCACCTGGGCACCGCACCTGGGCACGCCCGGAGACAACGGGGGTCTGGCGCCTGGGGGCACCTGGGGATACCCGGGGCCAGCACCTGGGGGCACCTGGACACCGCACCTGGAGGCACCTGGGCGCACCTGGGGATATGGGGGGCACCTGGGACACACCTGGGACACACCTGGGGACGCGTGGGTGCAGCACCTGGGCACCGCAGCCATCCCAGCCACCCCTGGGCACCCTGTGAGCCCCGCCCAGGTGCGACAGGTGCGTCCCTAACCAATCCCAGCCAACCCCGCCCGCTCCCTGAGCCCCGCCCAGGTGCGACAGGTGCGTCCCTAACCAATCCCAGCCGGCCCCGCCCGCTCCCTGAGCCCCGCCCAGGTGCGACAGGTGCGTCCCTAACCAATCCCAGCCGGCCCCGCCCGCTCCCTGAGCCCCGCCCAGGTGCGACAGGTGCGTCCCTAACCAATCCCAGCCAACCCTGCCCGCTCCCTGAGCCCCGCCCGGGTGCGACAGGTGTGTCCCTAACCAATCCCAGCCGGCCCCGCCCGCTCCCTGAGCCTCGCCCAGGTGCGACAGGTGCGTCCCTAACCAATCCCAGCCGGCCCCGCCCGCTCTCTGAGCCCTGGGCAGGTGCGATGGGCGTGGCCGTGCCCCTCTTAGCCCCACCCAGGTGCCACAGGTGTGCCCGCAGCCCCTTCCAGCCGGCCCCGCCCGCTCCCTGAGCCCCGCCCGGGTGCCCCAGGTGTGCCCTTAACCAATCCCAGCCGGCCCCGCCCGTTCCCTGAGCCCCGCCCGGGTGCCCCAGGTGCGCGCGCAGCCCCTCCCGGCCGGCCCCGCCCGTTCCCTGAGCCCCGCCCGGGTGCCCCAGGTGCGCCCGCAGCCCCTCCCGGCCGGCCCCGCCCGTTCCCTGAGCCCCGCCCGGGTGCCCCAGGTGCGCGCGCAGCCCCTCCCGGCCGGCCCCCGCCCGCCGGCCGAGCCCCGGGCCGGCGCGACGGGCGTGGCGGTGCCCGCGCAGGTGCAGAAGCTGCAGGCGCTGCTGAAGCCCATGATGCTGCGGCGGCTGAAGGAGGACGTGGAGAAGAACCTGGCGCCCAAGCAGGAGACCATCATCGAGGTGGAGCTGACCAACGCGCAGAAGCGGCTCTACCGCGCCATCCTGGAGCGCAACTTCGCCTACCTGGCGCGCGGGGCGGGGCACGGCAACGTGCCCAACCTGCTCAACACCATGATGGAGCTGCGCAAGTGCTGCAACCACCCCTACCTCATCAACGGTGAGCGGCGCCTGGGGACGCACCTGGGGACGCACCTGGGGAGGTGCAGGTACACCTGGAGACACACCTGGGGACACGCCCGGGGACACACCTGGGCAGATACAGGTACACCCGGGACACGTTGGTCAGTGCTGGTCACCGGCGGTCACCGATGGTCACTGGTGGTCAGCGATGGTCACTGATGGTCATTGGTGGTCACTGGTGGTCACTGATGGTCATTGGTGGTCATTGGTGGTCAGTGCTGGTCACTAATGGTCACTGGTGGTCAGCGGTGGTCACCGATGGTCATTGGTGGTCACTGGTGGTCACTAATGGTCACTGGTGGTCAGCAATGGTCACCGATGGTCATTGGTGGTCACTGGTGGTCCCCGGTGGTCACCGATGGTCACTTGAGGTTCTCAGAGGTGTTTTGAGACAACCATTAGTCACTGCTGGTCACTGCTGGTCAGCGGTGGTCACTGCTGGTCACTGGTGGTCACTGGTGGTCACCGGTGGTCACCGATGGTCCTTGGTGGCCCCTGGTGGTCACTGCTGGTCATTTGAGGTTCTCAGAGGTGTTTTGAGACAACCATTAGTCGCTGCTGGTCACTGCTGGTCAGCGGTGGTCACTGCTGGTCACTGGTGGTCACTGATGGTCACTTGAGGTTCTCAGAGTTGTTTTGAGGGAGCCATTGGTCACTGCTGGTCATTTGAGGTTCTCAGAGATGGTTTGAGGAAGTCATTGATGGTCACTGCTGGCCAATGCTGGTCACTGGTGGTCAGTGGTGGTCACTTGAAGTTCTCAGAGGTGGCTTGAGGGAACCATTGCTGGTCTGTGCTGGTCACTGGTGGTCACCAATGGTCGCTGCTGGTCACTGATGGTCACTGATGGTCACTGATGGTCACTTGAGGTTCTCAGAGATGGTTTGAGGGAACCATTGCTGGTCACTGCTGGCCACTGATGGTCAATGCTGGTCACTGCTGGCCACTGATGGTCACCGATGGTCGCTGCTGGTCACTGCTGGCCGCTGATGGTCACCGATGGTCGCTGCTGGTCACTGCTGGCCGCTGATGGTCTCCTGTCCACCCACCCAGGTGCGGAGGAGCAGATCGTGGCCGAGCTCCGGGCCTCGCTGCCCGCGCCGGCGCCGCCGGACCTGGCGCTGCAGGCGCTGGTGCGCTCGGCCGGCAAGCTGGTGCTGCTGGACAAGCTGCTGCCGCGGCTGCGCGCCGGCGGCCACAAGGTGCTGGTCTTCTCGCAGATGGTGCGGTGCCTGGACATCCTGGAGGACTACCTCATCCAGAAACGGTGCGGGGTTTTGGGGCGAAGAACGGGGGTTTTGGGAAAAATGGGAGAAAACAGGGAAAATGGGGAAAAAATGGGAAAAAGTGGGGGTTTTGGGGAAAAAAGGGGGAGAAAATGGGATTGGAAGGTCTACCTGGACATCCTGGAGGAGCACCTCATCCAGAAATGGGGTGGGGTTTTAGGAAAAAACGGGGAGAAATGAGGAAAAACGGGGTTTTGGGGGAAAAAATGGGGTTTTGGGGACCTTTGGGATTACCTGGAGCTCCACGGAGGAGGTCTGGGGACCTTTGGGAGATTTCGAGTAGATCTGGAGATCGTTGGAGGTTCTGGAGCTCCGTGGGGGAGATTTGGGGACCTTTGGAGGTTCTGGAGCTCCATGGAGGAGGTCTGGGGACCTTTGGGAGATTTCGAGTAGATCCGGAGATCGTTGGAGGTTCTGGAGCTCCGTGGGGGAGATTTGGGGACCTTTGGAGGTTCTGGAGCTCCACGGAGGAGGTCTGGGGACCTTTGGGATGTTCTGGGGCTCCACGGAGCAGCTCTGAGGGACACCTGGGATGCTCTGGGGTTCCATGGAGGAGATTTGGGGACCTTTGGGAATTTTGGAGGAGATTTGGGGATCTTTGAAGGTTCTGGAGATCCACGGAGCAGCTTTGAGGGACACTTGGGACGTTCTGGATCTCCATGGGGGACATTTGGAGGCTTTTTAAAATTTGGCCACCTCCACCACCTCTGGGGACCTCTGGGACCTCCCCGTCCCCCGGGCGGACCTTCCGCACTCCACCAGCCCCTCCAGAACCCCCAGGGGGAACCGCTGGTGGTCCCTCAACCTCCTCCGAGAACCTCCCGCAGATCCCCGGGGAGTTCCCCGCGCCCGGCGCCGTGTCCCGGCGTCGCTACGGGCGCGGCGGCCGCGGGTGACGGCGCGGCGTCCCCCCAGGTACCCGTACGAGCGCATCGACGGGCGCGTGCGCGGCAACCTGCGGCAGGCGGCCATCGACCGCTTCAGCCGGCCCGACTCGGACCGCTTCGTGTTCCTGCTGTGCACGCGCGCCGGCGGGCTCGGCATCAACCTGACGGCCGCCGACACCTGCATCATCTTCGACTCCGACTGGAACCCCCAGAACGACCTCCAGGTGCGCCCGGCGGGCGGCTGGGGACGGGCGGTGGGGTCTGACCGGGGTTTGGGGACGGGCGGTGGGGTCTGACCGGGGTTTGGGGTCGTGGCGTGGGGTTTGGGGTGGTGGGATGGGGTCTACCAGGGCTTTGGGGTGGTGGGGCGGAGTTTGGAGATCATTAGGTGGGGTCTGACCGGGGTTTGGGGACGGGCGGTGGGGTCTGACCGGGGTTTGGGTCATGGCGTGGGGTTTGGGGTGGTGGGATGGGGTCTACCAGGGCTTTGGGGTGGTGGGGCGGAGTTTGGAGATCATTAGGTGGGGTCTGACCAAGGTTTGGGGTCGTGGCGTGGGGTTTGGGGTGGTGGGATGGGGTCTACCAGGGCTTTGGGGTGGTGGGGCGGAGTTTGGAGATCATCCGGTGGGGTCTGACCAAGGTTTGGGGTCATGGGGTGGGGTTTGGGGTGGTGGGATGGGGTCTACCAGGGCTTTGGGGTGGTGGGGTGGAGTTTGGAGATCATCCGGTGGGGTCTGACCGGGGTTTGGGTCATGGGGTGGGGTTTGGGGCGGTGGGATGGGGTCTACCAGGGCTTTGGGGTGGTGGGGCGGAGTTTGGAGATCATTAGGTGGGGTCTGACCGGGGTTTGGGGTCATGGGGTGGGGTTTGGGGTGGTGGGATGGGGTCTACCAGGACTTTGGGGTGGTGGGGTGGAGTTTGGGCTCGTGGGATGGGGTCTGACCAGGGTTTGAGGTCATGCAATGGAGTTTGGGATCACGGGATGAGGTTCTCCAGGAGTTGGAGATCATGGGGTGGGATCTACCAGGGGTTTGGGGACGTGGGGTGGGGTCTACCAGGGCTTTGGGGTGGTGGGATGGAGTTTGGGGTGAGGGGATGAGGTTCTCCAGGAGTTGGAGATCACGTGGTGGGATCTGCCAAGGGTTTGGAGTGGTGGGATGGGATCTACCAAGGGTTTGGAGTGGCGGGATGGGGTTTGGGGAGGTCCCCGCGTTGACGCGGCCGCGTCCCCGCAGGCGCAGGCGCGGTGCCACCGCATCGGGCAGAGCAAGGCGGTGAAGGTCTACCGGCTGATCACGCGCAACTCCTACGAGCGCGAGATGTTCGACAAGGCCAGCCTGAAGCTGGGCCTGGACAAGGCCGTGCTGCAGTCCATGAGCGGCCGCGAGGGCAGCATCGCCGGGGTCAGCGGGGACACGGGGACACGGGGCGGGGAGGGGGGACACCGCGAGCTCCAGGTGCTCCTCCTTGAGGTTCTTCAAGATCCGGTTCTTCAAGATCCGGTTCTTTAAGTTGAGGTCCGCTCTGTTGAGGTTCTCCCAGTTGAGGTTCTCCCAGTTGAGGTTCTCCAAGTTGAGGTTCTTCAAGTTGGGGCTCTCTAAGGTTCTCCGAGTTGCTCTTCTCACAGTTAAGGTTCTCCAAGTTGAGATTTTTCCAGTTAAAGTTCTCTGAGGTTCTCCAAGTTGAGGTTCTCTGAGGTTGAGAACCTCACATTGAGGTTGTCCAAGTTGAGTTTCTTCAAGGTCCTCCCACTTGAGTTCCTCCAAGGTTCTCCGTGTTGGGGTTCTCCCAGTTGAGGTTTTCCAAGGTTCTTCCAGTTGAGTTTCTCCAAGGTTGAGCTTTCCCCAGTTGAGGTCCCCCCAGTTGAGGTTGTCCCCGGTGACCTCTGAAGCCCCCGGGGGTCGCCCCGTGCCGCGCGGTGCCGGCCCGTTGCCAGCCCGCGCCGCGCTGTGCCGCCGCAGATCCAGCAGTTCTCCAAGAAGGAGATCGAGGACCTGCTGCGCAAGGGCGCCTACGCCGCCATCATGGACGAGGACGACGAGGGCGCCAAGTTCTGCGAGGAAGACATCGAGCAGATCCTGCTGCGCCGCGCCACCACCATCACCATCGAGAGCGACGGCAAGGGCTCCACCTTCGCCAAGGTGCGGCGCCGGGCGGGGCCGGGCGGGGCCGGGCGGGGCGGCCACCTGGAGCAGGGGGAGGCCGCACAGGCGGGTCCAGGTGAGGTTTGGTGGGCCTGGAGAAGATTGAGGTGTGTCCAGGTGAGGTTTGGTGGGCCTGGAGAAGGTCCAGGTGTGTCCAGGTGAGGTTTGGTGGGCCTGGAGATTGTCCAGGTGTGTCCAGGTGACTTTTGGGGGTTCTAGAGAAGGTCCAGGTGGGTCTAGGTAGGTCCAGGTGAGGTTTGCTGGGTGTGGAGAAGATCCAGGTGGGTCCAGGTGGGTCCAGGTGTGTCCAGGTGAGCTTTAGTTGGCCTGGAGAAGGTCCAGGTGCGTTCAGGTAAGTTTTGGTGCCTTTAGGGTGGGTCCAGGTGGGTCCAGGTGATTTTTGGGGGTTCTAGAGAAGGTCCAGGTGGTCCAGGTGTGTCCAGGTGACCTTTGGTGGCCACCCCCGAGGTTCTTTCCGAGGACGTGCCCAGGCGGCCACGCCCGGCCACGCCCGGGCGGCCCCGGCTGAGCCCCGCCCCGCCCCCAGGCCAGCTTCGTGGCCTCGGAGAACCGCACGGACATCGCGCTGGACGACCCCAACTTCTGGCAGAAGTGGGCCAAGAAGGCCGACCTGGACCTGGACCTGCTCAACAGCAAGGTGGGCACGGTCGCCCGGGCGGGGCGGGCGCGGTCGCCCGGGGGGGTTGGGGGGCGCGGGCGCGGTCGCTGGGCGCGCTGACCGCCGTGCCCCGCAGAACACGCTGGTCATCGACACGCCGCGCGTGCGGAAGCAGACGCGCCACTTCAGCACGCTGCGCGACGACGACCTGGTGGAGTTCTCGGACCTGGACAGCGACGACGACCTGGAGCGCCTGGACCGGGCCACCCGCACCCGGCGCGGCGGCCACCACCACCAGCAGCACGGCGGCCACCAGCAGGGCCAGCAGCAGCCGCAGCAGGGCCACGCCCAGCACGGCCCGGCCGCGCCGGCCGCTCCGGCCGCGCCGGCGCCCTTCGGGAGGAGCGACTGCGTGCGCGTGGAGAAGCACCTGATGGTCTACGGGTGGGCGCGGGGGGGGGAACGCCGGGGGGGGCGCCCGGGGGTGGCCGTGTGGGGTTCGGGGACCGCTCGGTGACCCCGCGTTGGGCAATGTCGTTGCTTGAGCTCGCGATGTCCCCGCGGGGCGTTGGCGGCCTCGTTGAGCTCACGTTGACCTCGTTGACTCTCCGATGACCGTTGGTTGAGTTGAGCTCACATTGACCTCGTTGGCTCTCCATTGAGCATTGAGCTCACGATCTCATTGACTCTCCATTGACCGTTGGCTCAGTTGACCTCACGTTGACCTCATTGACTCTCCATTGACCGTTGGCTTAGTTGACCTCACGTTGACCTTGTTGGCTCTTTGTTGACCATTGTTTGAGTTGACCCAATGTTGACCTCGTTGACCCCCCCATTGACCATGAATTTTGTTGACCCAACGCTGACATCATTGAGGTCTCATTGACCGCTGTTTGGGTTGACCCAACGTTGGTGTCATCGGCACCCATTGACCGTTGATGACCCCGCCACTCATCCGTCGACCCCCCGTTGATCCCCCATTGACCCGAGGGTCCCCCATGGACCCCGCTGACCCCCGGGTGACCTCGCTGACCCCCGGGTGACCCCGCTGACCCCCGGGTGACCCCGCTGACCCCCGGGTGACCGCTGGCCGTTGCAGGTGGGGCCGCTGGCGTGAGCTGGCCGCTCAGGGCCGCTTCAAGCGCCGCCTGTCGGAGCGGGACGTGGAGAGCCTGGGCCGCGCCATCGTCCTCTTCTGCCTGCGGCACTTCCGCGGCGACGACGGCACGCGCGCCCTGGCCTGCGCCCTGCTGGCCCCCGGCCACAACGGCCGCGCCCGGCCCGCCCTCGGCCACCCCGGTGAGCGCCGCCGCGACGCCGCGGGGGGGCTCGGGGTTCTGGGGGCGTTTGGGGACATCTGGGGTGGGTTTGGGGACATCTGGGGTGGGTTTGGGACATTTCCAGGTGGGTTTGGGGTTCTGGGGGCATTTAGAGACATCTCGGGTGGGTTTGGGACATCTCAGGTGGGTTTGGGGTTCTGGGGGCGTTTGGAGACATCTCGGGTGGGTTTGGAGTTCTGGACATTCTTGGAGACATCTCGGGTGGGTTTGGAGGCATCTCAGGTGGGTTTGGGACATCTGGGGTGGGTTTGGGCCATCTCGCGTGGGTTTGGGGTTCTGGACCTTCTTGGAGACATCTGGGGTGGGTTTGGGCCATCTCGGGTGGGTTTGGGCCATCTTGGGTGGGTTTGGGCCATCTCGGGTGGGTTTGGCGTCATGGGCATCCTTGGAGACATCTCGGGTGGGTTTGGGGTCATCTCGGGTGGGTTTGGGACATCTTGGGTGGGTTTGGGGTCACCTCAGGTGGGTTTGGGACATCTCGGGTGGGTTTGGCGTCATGGGCATCCTTGGAGACATCTCGGGTGGGTTTGGGGTCATCTCGGGTGGGTTTGGGGCATCTTGGGTGGG
This sequence comes from Anomalospiza imberbis, assembly GCF_031753505.1. NCBI lineage: Eukaryota > Metazoa > Chordata > Aves > Passeriformes > Viduidae > Anomalospiza > Anomalospiza imberbis. Next base: position 176,210 of record NW_027100436.1, on the reverse strand, counting down.
TTTGGGGTCACCTCAGGTGGGTTTGGGACATCTCGGGTGGGTTTGGGGTCACCTCAGGTGGGTTTGGGACATCTCGGGTGGGTTTGGGGTCACCTCGGGTGGGTCTGGGGCCGTCTGGGCTCCTGGCCCCGCTGACCGCTGCCGCGTCCACCGCGCTGACCGCCGGGCGCGCGCAGGTGCGGCGTCGCCGGCGCTGCCGCGCGGCCGCAAGGGCAAGAAGGCGCCGAAGGTTCCGGAAGCGCCGGGGGCCGAGTGGCTGCTGCAGGACGAGGGCTACCGGAAACACCTGCGGCACCAGAGCGGCAAGTGAGTCCGGAACGGCGGGTTTGGGGTCGTTCCTGCGGGATTCGGGGTTTTTGGGGTCGTTCCTGCGGGATTCGGGGTGATTCCTGCGGGATTTGGGGCTGTTCCTGTGGGATTTGGGGTTTGGGGCGATTCCTGTGGGATTTGGAGGTTTTGGGGTAATTTCCAGGTTTTTGGGGGTGATTCCTGTGGGATTTGGGGCCTTTCCTGCGGGATTTGGAGGTTTTGGGGTCATTTCTGGGATTTTTGGGGCGATTCCTGTGGGATTTGGGGTTTTTGGGGTCATTCCTGTGGATTTGGGGGGATTCCTGTGGGATTTGGAGGTTTTGGGGCGATTCCTGTGGGGTTTGGGGTTTTTGGGTAATTTCTGGGTTTTTTGGGGTGATTCCTGTGGGATTTGGGGTTTTTGGGGTCGTTCCTGTGGGGTTTGGGGTTTTTGGGGTAATTTCTGGGTTTTTTGGGGTGATTCCTGTGGGGTTTGGGGTTTTTGGGGTAATTTCTGGGTTTTTTGGGGTGATTCCTGTGGGATTTGGGGTTTTTGGGGTCATTCCTGTGGATTTGGGGGGATTCCTGTGGGATTTGGAGGTTTTGGGGCGATTCCTGTGGGGTTTGGGGTTTTTGGGTAATTTCTGGGTTTTTTGGGGTGATTCCTGTGGGATTTGGGGTTTTTGGGGTCGTTCCTGCAGGATTCGGGGTCGTTCCTGTGGGGTTTGGGGTTTTTGGGGTAATTTCTGGGTTTTTTGGGGTGATTCCTGTGGGATTTGGGGTTTTTGGGGTCATTCCTGTGGATTTGGGGGGATTCCTGTGGGATTTGGAGGTTTTGGGGCAATTCCTGTGGGGTTTGGGGTTTTTGGGTAATTTCTGGGTTTTTTGGGGTGATTCCTGTGGGATTTGGGGTTTTTGGGGTCGTTCCTGCAGGATTCGGGGTCGTTCCTGTGGGGTTTGGGGTTTTTGGGGTAATTTCTGGGTTTTTTGGGGTGATTCCTGTGGGGTTTGGGGTTTTTGGGGCCATTCCCAGGGGTTTGGGGTCGTTCTTGTGGGGTTTGGGGTTTTTGGGGTGGTTTTGGAGTGCCTGGGACAGTTCTACCGTGGCTGGGCTGGTTTTTGGGGCAGTTTTGGGTTTTGGGGCAGTTTCAGGGGTGATTTTTGGGGCAGTTTTGGGTTTTTGGGGCAGTTTTGGGTTTTTGGGGCGATTTTTTGGGTGATTTTTGGGGCAGTTTCGGGTTTTTGGGGCTGTTTTGGGTTTTTGGGGTGATTTTTTGGGTGATTTTTGGGGCAGTTTCGGGTTTTTGGGGCACTTTCGGGTTTCTGGGGCGAATTTTGGGGCAGTTTTTTGTGCTTTTGGGGCGGTTCCGGGCACGGACGCGCCCTGACCGCGCTGTCCGTGTGTCCGTCCTGTCCGCGTGTCCCTCCCGTGTCCCTCCCGTGTCTGTCCGTCCGTCGGTCGGCGCCGCAGGCTGCTGCAGCGGCTGCGGGCGCTGCACGTGCTGCGCCACGACGTCATCGGCGCCGAGGCCGAGCGGGTCCTGGGCGGGGCCAGCGCCAGGTGAGGGGCGGGGCCGCGGGGATTTTGGGGGGTTTTGGGGTGAATTTTGGGGATTTTGGGCATTTTGGGGGGGATTTTGGGGTGGCTTTGGGGTGGTTTGGGGATTTTGGGGTGGTTTTTGGGGGGGATTTTGGGGTGGTTTTTGGGGATTTTTGGGTGGTTAGGGGATTTTGGGGTGGTTTTTGGGGTGGTTTTGGGGTTTTTGGGGTGATTTTTTAGGGTGGTTTTGGGGTTTTTGGGGTGGTTTTGGGGTTGTTGGGGAGGTTTTGGGGTTTTTGGGGTGGTTTGGGGTGGTTTGGGGATTTTGGGGGGGATTTTGGGGTGGTTTGGGGGTTTTGAGGGGTTTTGGCTGGATTTTGAGGTGCTTTGGGGGGATTTTGGGAGGGATTTTGGGGTGATTTTGGGGTTTTGGAGTGGTTTGTGGGGGTTTTAGGGCAGGATTTTGGGGGGATTTTGGGATTTTGGGGTGGTTTAAGGCATTTTGTGGGAGACTTCAGGGTGATTTGAGGCACTTTACGGGGGAGTTTTGGGGTCCCTGGCCCCGTTTTTGGGGTCGCTGTCCCCGATTCCGGGGTCTCTGACCCCATTTTTGGGGTTCCTGGCTCTGTTTTCAGGGTCCCTGGCCCCGTTTTTGGGGTCGTTCTCCCCGGTTTTGGGGATTTTGACCTCTTTTTCGGGGTCGCTCTCTCCGTTTTTGGGGTTGCTCTCCTCATTTTTGGGGTCCCTGACCCCATTTTCGGGGTCCCCAGCCCCATTTTTTGAGGTCACTCTCTCCATTTTTGTGGTCGTTCTCCCCATTTTTGGGGCCCCTGACCCCATTTTTGGGATCCTTGACCCCGTTTTTGAGGTCTCTGACCCCATTTTTGGGGTCCCTGACCCTGTTTTTGAGGTCCCTGACCCCATTTTTGGGGTCCCTGATCCCGTTTCCGGGGTCGTTCTCCCCGTTTCCGGGGTCCCTGGCCCCGTTTTTGGGGTCGCTCTCCCCATTTCCGGGGTCCCTGACCCCATTTTTGGGGTCCCTGACCCTGTTTTTGGGGCCCCTGACCCCATTTTTGGGATCCTTGACCCCGTTTTTGGGGTCCCTGACCCCATTTTTGGGGTCCCTGACCCCGTTTTCGGGGTCCCTGACCCCATTTTTGGGGTCCCTGACACCGTTTTCGGGGTCCCTGACCCCATTTTTGGGATCCTTGACCCCGTTTTTGAGGTCCCTGACCCCATTTTCGGGGTCCCTGACCCCGTTTTTGGGGTCCCTGACCCCGTTTCCGGGGTCGCTCTCCCCGTTTCCCGGGTCCCTGACCCCATTTTTGGGGTTTCTGACTCTGTTTTCAGGGTCCCTGACCCCATTTTTGGGGTCCCTGACCCCGTTTTTGGGGTCCCTGACCCCGTTTCCGGGGTCGCTCTCCCCGTTTCCGGGGTCCCTGACCCCATTTTTGGGGTCCCTGACCCCGTTTTTGGGGTCCCTGACCCCGTTTCCGGGGTCGCTCTCCCCGTTTCCGGGGTCCCTGACGCCGTTTCCGGGGTGCCCGGCCCCGTTTCCCCCCCCAGCGACGTGCACATCTGGTTCCCGCTGCTGGAGCAGCTGGAGGCGCCCTCGGCCTGGTGGGACCCCGAGGCCGACAAGTCCCTGCTCATCGGGGTCTTCAAGCACGGTACCGGCGCGGGGGTTCGGGGGTTCGGGGATTTTGGGGCAGGACTGGGCTCATTTCCCTCAGTTTTGGGCATTTTGGGGTGTTTATTGGGGTTTTTTCCCCCATTTTTGTGACGTTCAGGTGGTTTTGGGGTGGGATTGGGCTAGTTTCCCTCAGTTTTGGGGTTTTTGGGGTTTTTTTTTGCCCATTTTTGTGACATTTGGGTGCTCTTGGGGTGGGATTGGGCTCGTTTCCCTCAGTTTTGGGCATTTTGGGGTGTTTATTGGGGTTTTTTCCCCCCTTTTTTGTGACGTTCAGGCGGTTTTGGGGCGGGATTGGGCTCGCTTCCCTCAGTTTTGGGGTTTTTGGGGGTTGTTTGGGGTTTTTTTCCCCATTTTTGTGACATTTGGGTGCTCTTGGGGTGGGACTGGGCTCGTTTCCCTCAGTTTTGGGCTTTTTTGGGGGTTTTTGGGTTTTTTTCCTTCATTTTTGTGACGTTCAGGTGGTTTTGGGGCGGGATTGGGCTCGTTTCCCTCAGTTTTGGGGTTTTTGGGGCATTTTTGGGGGGTTTTTCCCCCTTTTTGCGACATTTGGGCAGTTTTGGGGTGGATTTTGGGGTTTTTAGGGTACGAGTGGTACCAAGCCACGGGGGCTGACCCCACCTGGACTTTGGGGTCATTTTGGGGTTATTTTTGCACAATTTGGGTTATTTTTATGGGGATTTTTGCCCTTTTTTTGCCATTTTTTGCCGTTTTTTGCTGTTTTTGTTAACGGACTCCGTTTTGGGGTGGATTTGGGGTTATTTTGGTGGGTTTTAGGGTACGAGCGGTACCACACCATGCGCGCCGACCCCGCCCTGTGCTTTGGGGTCATTTTGGGGTCATTTTTGCACCATTGGGGTTATTTTTATGGGGATTTTTTACCATTTTTTGCCGTTTTTTGCTGTTTTTGTTAACGGACTCCGTTTTGGGGTGGATTTGGGGTTATTTTGGGGTTTTTAGGGTACGAGCGGTACCACACCATGCGCGCCGACCCCGCCCTGTGCTTCCTGGCCAAGGCCGGCGGCCCCGACGCCACGGCCGTGGCGGCCGAGCAGCGCCTGGAGGGGCCCGAGGGGTGAGCGGGGGCCCGAATTCGGGGGCCTTGGGGCAGTTTTGGGGTTTTGGGGCAGTTTTAGGGGACTTGGGGGGAGTTTGGGGGGGTTTGGGGCACTTTGGGGGTTTTGGGTGGTTTTGGGACGGTTTGGGGTGGTTTTGGGGGGGCCTTGGGGCAGTTTTGGGGTTTTGGGGCAGTTTTAGGGGACTTGGGGGGGTTTGGGGCACTTTGGGGGTTTTGGGGCAGTTTTGGGACAGTTTGGGGAGGTTTTTGGGGGGTTTTGGGGTAGTTTGGGGGTTTGGGGTGGTTTTTGGGGGGGTTTGGGGCACTTTGGGGGTTTTGGGGCAGTTTTGGGACCGTTTGGGGTGATTTCTGGGGGGTTTGGGGCAGTTTGGGGGTTTTGGGGTGGTGTTTGGGTGGTTTGGGGTGGTTTTAGGGGGTTTGGGGTGGTTTTGGGGGCACTTGGAGGGTTTGGGGTGGTTTTAGGGGAGGTTTGGGACAGTTTTAGGGGTTTGGGGTGGTTTTGGGGGGCTTTTGGGGCACTTTGGGGGTTTTGGGGCAGTTTTGGGATGGTTTGGGGTGGTTTTTGGGGGGTTTTGGGGCACTTTGGGGGTTTGGGGTGGTTTTGGGACGGTTTGGGGTGGTTTTTGGGGGGTTTTGGGGCACTTTGGGGGTTTTGGGGCAGTTTTGGGATGGTTTGGGGTGGTTTTTGGGGGGTTTTGGGGTGGTTTTTGGGGGGGTTTGGGGCACTTTGGGGGTTTGGGGTGGTTTTTGGGGGGTTTTGGGACAGTTTTAGGGGTTTGGGGTGGTTTTGGGGGGTTTTGGGGCACTTTGGGGGTTTGGGGTGGTTTTGGGATGGTTTGGGGTGGTTTTTTCGGGGTTTTGGGGCAGTTTTGGGATTTTTGGGGTGGTCTGGGGGGATATGATAGGATTTTTGGGTCGGCTTTTGGGGGATTTTTGGGCTGTTTTTGGGGTGTTTTATGGGATTTTTGGGCCGGTTTTTGGGCTGCTTTTGGGCGTTTCGCTGAATCCCGCGTCCGCGGCGGCTCCGGCCCCCCCCGAGTCCCCAAATCCGGGGTTTTCACCCCAAAACAGCGCCGCTGATGACCCAGCCATGCTAATACCGACCGGCCCCGGGCCGGGCTGAGTGCAGCTCCGGGCTGAGGCGCCTTTTGGGGCCAATCCCCGCCGTTTTGGGGCTTTTTGGGTTTTGGGGTGAATTCAGGGAGTTTTGGGGTCCCCCCAGGGCTGATTTCGACAAAGACCCCGAGGACCCCGAGTACAAACCCCTGCAGGGGGGCGGCGAGGAGGTAAAAAACGGGGGAAATCCCCCAAAATCCCCCCAAAATCCCCAAAATCTGGGTTTTTCTCCCCGAAATTCCCGGGGCCCCCCTGAGGTTTTGGGGGGTCTGGGGGCTTCGGTGACCCCGTGACCCCCCCAGAGTGACCCCCTGGCCGGGCTGGACGAGGAGATCTCGGTGGTGGACGGGGACGAGGGTAAGGGGGGCCCAAAATGCCCCGAAATTGCCCCAAAATCCCTCCAAAGCTCCGAAATCCCGAGGGGTTTCCCCAGATTCCTCCAAAATCTCCCGGGATTCTCCCAAATCCCCCCAAAACCCGGCCTGAGCGCCCTGGAGTTTGCACAGACCCCACTGAACGCCCAAAATCCCCCAAAATTCCCATTTCGCGCCCCCATCTCTTCCTGAATTTCCCAATTTCCCTGAAATTTTGCCCTAGGGTTCCCAGAGTAACCCCGAATCCCCCAAACTGACCCCAAATCCCTGAAATTGACCCCGAATCCCTGAAACTGGCCCAAACTGACCCTAAATCTCCCAAACCCCCCCAAGGTGACCCCAAACCGACCCCAAACTCCCCAAACCGGCCCCAAATCCCCGAAACTTTCCCAAAACTGACCCCAAATCCGCAAAACCAACCCCAAATCCCCTAAATTCTCCCCAAAGTGACCCCAAATCCCCGAAATTCCCCCAAATTCTGCCCGAACTGACCCCAAATACCCCAAAACTGATCCCAAATCCCCGAAATTCCCTCCAAAGTGACCCCAAATCCCCGAAATTCCCCCAAATTCCACCCGAACTGACCCAAATTCCCCAAAACTGACCCCAAATCCCTAAAACTGGCCCCAAATCCCCAAAATTCCCTCCGAAGTGACCCCAAATCCCCGAAATTCCCCCAAATTCTGCCCGAACTGACCCAAATTCCCCCAAACTGACCCCAAATTCCCCAAAACTGATCCCAAATCCCCGAAATTCCCTCCGAAGTGACCCCAAATCCCCAAAATTCCCTCCGAAGTGACCCCAAATCCCCGAAATTCCTCCAAATTCCGCCCGAACTGACCCCAAATTCCCCCAAACTGACCCCAAATTCCCCAAAACTGATCCCAAATCCCCGAAATTCCCTCCGAAGTGACCCAAATCCCCAAAATTCCCTCCGAAGTGACCCCAAATCCCCGAAATTCCTCCAAATTCCGCCCGAACTGACCCCAAATTCCCCCAAACTGACCCCAAATCCCTAAAACTGATCCCAAATCCCCGAAATTCCCTCCGGAGTGACCCCAAATCCCCGAAATTCGCCCAAATTCCGCCCGAACTGACCCAAACTCCCCCAGACTGACCCCGAATCCCCGTCCCCCGCAGGCTGCCCGCTGTCCGTCCCGGCGTCCGTCCCCGCGTCCGTCCCGGCGTCCGGCGGCGCGGCCGGGCCGGCGTGGCCGGCGGCGGCGGCGCTGACCGCCCGGCTGCGGCGCCTGCTGGCCGCGTGCCAGCGCGGCCCCGAGCCCGAGCCGCCGGGCCAGCGGCGCGAGCCCCGGGCCGCCGAGCCGGCCGCCGCCGGCCCCGAGCCGGCCCCGGGCCAGCGCGACCCCGCCGGCCACCGCGACCGCGACGCCCCCGGCGGCGAGCGGCGGCGGCCGCGGCGCGGCCACGACGGCGCCCGGCGCGACAAGCAGCAGCGGTCAGCGGGGGTTCGGGGCTTTTTTTGGGGGGGAATCGGGGTTTTGGGGGGAGGTTGGATCAAATTTGGGGGAAATTTGGGTTAGATTCGGGGTTTTTGGGGGGAATTTGGGTCAAATTTGGGGTTTTTGGGGGAATTTTGGGTTAAATTTGGGTTTTTTTGGGGGAATTTGGGTTGAATTTGGGGTTTTTGGGCTGAGATTTGGGTTAAATTTGGGGTTTTTGGGCTGAGATTTGGGGGTTTGGGAGGAAATTTGGAGTTTTTGTGTGGAAATTTTCTGGGTGTTTTTCTCCATTTTTTTCTCCATTTCTTCACCGTTTTTTGCCATTTTTTCACCGTTTTTTCGCCTTTTTTTTCCCTGTTTTTCGCCTTTTTTTCCCGTTTCCCCCGTTTTTCTCCCCATTTCCTAGCTGGACCTGGCGGGAGCAGCCAATTTCCTGTGTCTGCCCTCACATTTGGGCAGGGTTTGGGCGTTTTTGGGTGCTTTTTCTCCGTTTTTTTCACTGGTTGTCGCAGTTCTTTTACCATTTTTCACCATTTTTTCACCATTTTTTCCCCGTTTTTCCCCGTTTTTTCCCCGTTTTTCTCCCCGCTTCGCAGCTGGACGCGGCGGGAGCAGCCGATTTCCTGTGTCTGCCCTCACATTTGGGCAGGGTTTGGGCGTTTTTGGGTGCTTTTTCTCCGTTTTTTTCACCGGTTTTCGCAGTTTTTTTACCATTTTTCACCATTTTTTCACCGTTTTTCCCTGTTTTTTCCCCGTTTTTTCCCGTTTCCCCCGTTTTTCTCCCCGCTTCGCAGCTGGACGCGGCGGGAGCAGGCCGATTTCCTGCGCGTGGCCTCCACCTTCGGCGTGGAGCTGGAGCCGGGCTCGGGCCGGTTCCGCTGGGGCCGCTTCCGCGCCCTGGCCAACCTGGAGCGCCGCTCGGACGAGGACCTGACCCGCTTCTACCACGGCTTCGTGGCCATGTGCCGGCAGGTCTGCCGGCTGCCGCCCGCGCCCGGAGACGGTAACGGGGACAGTTCCCGGGATTTTGGGCAATTCCGGGCTCCTTGGGGCGGTTTGACCCAAAATCCAGACGTTTGAACCCAAACCGAGGGGTTTGAACCCAAAATCAGGAGACTCCGGGGGGTTTAGGGGGCCTCTGCCGGCTGCCGCCCGCGCCCGGAGACGGGTAACGGGGACAGTTCCCGGGATTTTGGGCAATTCCGGGCTCCTTGGGGCGATTTGGGGCGGTTTGACCCAAAATCCGGATGTTTGAACCCAAAATCAGGAGACTCCGGGGGGTTTAGGGGGCCTCTGCCGGCTGCCGCCCGCGCCCGGAGACGGTAACGGGGACAGTTCCCGGGATTTTGGGCAGTTCCGGGGTCCTTGGGGCGATTTTCCCCGTTTCTATCAGATTTTACCCCAATTTCTCTGTGTTTCAGTGCCACCTTTGCTGTCCCCTGCCCCGGCCGTGTCCCAGTTTGACCCTTTCTAACCCATTTCTAACCCATTTTTACCCGTTCTTAACCCATTTTTAGCTGTCTGCACCCCATTTATTCCCATTTTTACCCCATTTTTTCTTGTTTTTTTCCCCATTTTTACCCTATTTATTCCAATTTTTACCCTATTTATTTCCATTTTTGCCTCATTTATTCCCGTTTTTAGCCGTTTTTACCCCGTTCATTCCTGTTTTTAGCTGTTTTTACCCCATTTATTCCCACTTTTACCCTATTCATTCCTGTTTTTAGCTGTTTTTGCTCCTTTTTAGCCGTTTTTTACCCTGTTCATTCCCGTTTTTTGCCTCATTTAGTCCCGTTTTTAGCCATTTTTACCCCGTTCATTCCCGTTTTTAGCCATTTTTACCTCATTTATTCCCATTTTTACCCCATTTATTCCCGTTTTTAGCCGTTTTTACTCCATTTTTAGCCATTTCTACCCCATTCGTTTCCGTTTTTACCCCATCCGTTCCTATTTTTAGCCGATTTTACCCCATTTATTCCCGTTTTTACTCGTTCGTTCCCGTTTTTAGCCGTTCTTACCCCATTTATTCTCATTTTTACCCCATTTATTCCCATTTTTACCCCATTTATTCCCGTTTTTAGGTGTTTTTACCCCATTTATTCCCGTTTTTACCCCATTTATTCCCATTTTTACCCCATTTATTCCCATTTTTACCCCATTTAGTCCCATTTTTACCCCATTTAGTCCCGTTTTTAGCCGTTTTTACCCCTTTTTTAGCCATTTTTACCCCATTTATTCCCGTTTTTACCCCATTTCTTCCCATTTTTACCCCATTTCTTCCCGTTTTTACCCCCATTTATTCCCACTTTTAGCCATTTTTTACCCCTTTTTTAGCCGTTTTACCCCATTTCTTCCCATTTTTACCCCATTTATTCCCGTTTTTACCCCATTCATTCCCGTTTTTTTGCCATTTTTACCCCATATAATCCCGTTTTTAGCCCATTTATTCCCATTTTTACCCCATTTCTTCCCATTTTTACCCCATTTCTTCCCATTTTTACCCCATTTATTCCCATTTTTAGCCGTTTTTACCCCCCTTTTTTCGCCGTTTTTACCCCACCCGTTCCCATTTTCAGCCATTCCCCCCCCCCCCCCGTTTCTAACTCGCTTCCCCCGCTCTGTTCCAGCCCCGCCGCCCTCGCCGCCGCCGCTGCCGGGTGCCGCCGCCGCTGGCGCTGCGCTGCCTGCGCCGGCTGGCGCTGCTGCGCTGCCTGCGGGGGAGCGCGTGCTGCCGCACCCGGCGCTGGGGGCGCTGCTGGCGCGGCTGCCGCCCCCGGGCCCCGCTGCTGCCGCCCTGGTGGCTGCGCGGGGGTGCACGACGCCGCGCTGCTGCGGGCGGCGGCGCAGCACGGCCTGCGCGGGGCGCTGCTGCGCGGCGGCATCGCGCCCGCGGCCGCCGCGGCGCCGCCGGCGGGGGACGGCGGAGGGGACGGGAGAGCGACGGCGCGGAGGGGACGGGGAGGAGAGCGAGGAGGAGGAGGAGGAGGAGGAGGAGGAGGGTGGGTTTTTTGGGGGGGGGGGGGGGGAACGGGGGTTTGGGGTGGGGAAATTTGGGGGGGAAAAGGGGGATCCCGAAATTTGGGGGTGAAAGGGGAGAGGGGATCCCTAAAATTGGGGGGGGAAATGGGAGGGGGGATGCCTAAATTTGGGGGGAAATGGGGGGTTTGGGGATCCCTAAATTTGGGGGAAAATGGGGGGTTTGGGGATCCCTAAATATGGGGGGAAATGGGGGGTTTTGGGTGGGATATTTGGGGGGAAATGGGGGAGTTTGAGGTGGGGAATTTGGGGGGGAAAAGGACAAAGGGGATCCCAAAATTTGGGGGGAAAATGGGGAAAGGGGATCCCTAAATTTGGGGGGAAATGGGGGAAAGGGGATCCCAAAATTTGGGGGGAAAAAGGGGAAAGGGGATCCCTAAATTTGGGGGGAAAAGGGGAAAGGGGATCCCTAAATTTGGGGGAAAATGGGGAAAGGGGATTCCTAAATTTGGGGGGAAATGGGGGATTTGGGGATTCCTAAATTTGGGGGGAAATGGGGAAAGGGGATCCCTAAATTTAGGGGGAAATGGGGATTTTGGGTGGGAAATTTGGGGGGGGGAAGGGGAAAGGGGATCCCTAAACTTGGGGGGAAATGGGGAAAGGGGATCCCTAAATTTGGGGGGAAAAGGGAAAATTTGGGTTTGGAAATGGGGGAAAACAGGGGAGGAGCCCCCAAAATTCCGGGGGTTCGGGGGGACAGCCCCGGAATGCGGGGCTGGGGGGCGATTTTGGGGGGATTCGCAGCGATTTTGGGGCCTCCCCTGGCGCAGGGCCGGAGCCGCTGGGGGCCGAGGACGAGGATGAGGAGGACGAGGAAGAGGAGGAGGAGGGGGGGGTGGGGGGGGGAGGGGGAGGACGAGGATTCCCCCTCCCCCCTCGGGCGAGGGCGGCTCCCCCAAGCCGCCCCTCCCCCACCCCGCGCCGGCGGGGGGGCCCCAAAATCTCCTCTATTGGCCCAAGGTAAAGGGGGGGGAAAAAATCCCCCAAAATCCCCAAAAATCCTGAAAAAATACTATCCCCCAAAACCACCCGAATACCCCCAAAAAACGCAGGAGAAAAACCCCAAGTAGTCCCCAAAAACCGCTCCATGCTCCCCAAAAAAAAAAAAACCCCAAAGCAACCCCAGAAAAACGCGCCCCAAAAACCCAGGAGAAAACCCCAAAGGGTCCCCAAAACCACTCAATGCTCCCCCAAAAAAAATCTCAAAAAAAAAAAGAAAGCTCTAAAAACCCTAAATGCCAAATAACTCAAAAAGCTCTCAAAGCCCCTCAAAAAAACCCCATAAAAACCTCAAAACAACCACCCCCAGAAACCCCCAAACCCCTTAAAAATCAAAAAAGCCCACTCAAAACCCCCAAAAAACACCCCAAAATTGCCCAAAAAAAACCTCAAGATATCCCAAAAACCTCCCAGTACCCCAAAAAAAAACCCCCAAAAAAGGCAAAAGTTCCTAAAAAGTCCAAAAAAATCTTAATCTCCCCTAAAAAAGCCTAAAAAGCCAAAAAAAACCCAACCCTCCCCATAAAACAACCTTAAAAAAACTAAAAACACCAAAAAAAACCCTAACCCACCCCCAAAAAACTCTAAAAAACCCTAAAAACCCCAAAAAACCCACAACTCTCCAAAAAAATCCAAAAGAAATCTGAAAACCCAGAAAGTCCCAGTCCTCCAAAAAAATAAACTAAAAAAAAAATTTGAAAAACCCAAAAAAAACTCCAACCCTCCCCAAAAAAAACCTTGAAAAAACCTAAAGCCACCAAAAAAAGCCACAACTCTCACAAAAAACCCTAAAAACACCAAAAAAATCCCAACCCTACGAAAAAAAAACCCTAAAGAAACCTGAAAACACAAAAAACACCACAACCCCCCCCAAAAAAAACCCTAAAAAAAATGAAAACCCCCCAAAAAAAACCCAACCCCCACCAAAAACCCTGAAAAAACCCAAAAAAAACCTCAACCCTCTCTCGAAAAAACCTAAAAAAACTTAAAAAAACCAAAAATCCCATCCCTCCCGAAAAATAAATTAAAAAATCCTGAAAACCCCAAAATTCCCGACTCTCCCCAAAAAATGAGCTAAAAAATACCTGAAAAGCTGGAAAAAACCCCAACCCCTCCCCAGAAAATGAGCTAAAAAACCCTGAAAACCCAAAAATATCCCAACCCACCCCAAAAAACAAACTAAAAAAAACCCTGAAAACCCCAAAATTCCCGACCCTCCCCAAAAAATGAGCTAAAAAATACCTGAAAAGCCAGAAAAAACCCCAACCCTCCCCTGAAAATGAGCTAAAAAACGCAGAAAACCCCAAAATTCCCGACCCTCCCCAAAAAACAAACTAAAAAAGCCCTGAAAAACCCCAAAAATATCCCAACCCACCCAAAAAAAAACCCCTAAAAATACCCGACCCCCCCAAAAAAACCCTTTAAAAAGGCAAAGGGAGCCCCAGGCGCCCGAAGGCGCCGTCGGCGCGCCGGCAGCTCCCACACGGCCGCCTGTGCCGGCAGGACCGCGCGCTGATCCGGAGGCTGGACCTGATCTGCCGCGCGGTGCTGACGGCGGGGGAGGGGGCCGCCGCCGCCCGCCGAGGATTTCGGGGGGGGTCCCGGGGGGGCTCCCCGAGCCCGCCCCTCCCCCCTTCCCCTCCCCCCCACCGCGGGCGCCACCCGGACAAGGAGTTCACGGTGCAGATCAAGGACGTGAGTGGCGGCCGCCGAGCCCCGGAGACGGGGGTCTTCACCCCGAAACCGGCCCCCCGGGACCCCCGAACTGCCCTCGCGGGTGTCCCACCTCTCCTCCGTGGTGGCATCCCGCTCCTTGGCGATTTTCCCGCTTCTTTTCCGTCCTCTCGCGGGTGTCCCACCTCTCCTCCGTGGTGGCATCCCGCTCCTTCGCGGTTTTCCCATGTCTTTTCCATCTCCTCATGATTTTCCCATTCTTTTTCCGTCCCCTCACGATTTTCTTTCTCATTTTCCCTCCCCTCACGATTTTCCAGCCTCTCCACCATGACGCCAATCCCTCCCCTCACGATTTTGTCCCCTCACGATTTCCGCACCTTTTCTCCACCATGGCACGATCCCATCCCCTCACGATTTCCCCACCTCTCCTCCATCCCCTCACAATTTTGTCCCCTCACGGTTTTCCTGCCGTTTTTCCATCCCCTCACGATCCCATCCCCTCATGATTTTCTCACCTCTCTTCCGTTCCCCACGATTTTTCCCCTCGCGATTTTCTCACCTCTCCTCCATCCCCTCACGATTTTTCCCCTCGCGATTTTCCCACCTTTTCCTCCATCCCCTCACAATTTTGTCCCCTCACGATTTTCTCGCCTCTCAGCCATGATGTGATCCCGTCCCCTCACAATTTTCCCGCCTTTTGTCTGTCCCCTCACGATTTTCCAGCCTCTCCACCATGACGCCAATCCCTCCCCTCACGGTTTTTGTCCCCTCACGATTTCCCCACCTTTTCTCCACCATGGCACGATCCCATCCCCTGGCGATTTTGTCCCCTCACAATTTTCCCACCTTTTCTCCGTCCCCTCACGATTTTCCCGCCTCTCCACCATGACGCCATCTTGTCCCCTCACGATTTTGTCCCCTCACGGTTTTCTCGCCTCTCTGCCATGATGTGATCCCGTCCCCTCCCGGATTCCCCACCTTTTCTCCACTATGGCACGATCCCGTCCCCTCGCGATTTTCCCTTTTCTCTGTCCCCTCACGATCCCGTCCCCTCACGATTTTCCCTTTTCTCCATCCCCTCACGATCCCGTCCCCTCACGATTTTCCCGCCTTTTGTCTGTCCCCTCACGATTTTCCCGCCTCTCCACCATGACGCCATCTTGTCCCCTCACGATTTTGTCCCCTCGCGATTTTCTCACCTCTTCTCCGTCCCGTCCCGATATTTCCCCTCGCGATTCTCCCACCTTTCCGCACCTGACGCGATCCCATCCCCTCACGATTTTCCCGCCTCTCCTCCATCCCCTCGCGATTTTTCCCCTCACAATTTTCTCGCCTCTCCTCCATCCCCTCGCGATTTTTCCCCTCACGATTTTCCCACCTTTTCTCCATCCCCTCACGATTTCCTCGCCTCTCCTCCGTCCCCTCGCGCTTTTCCCCCTCGCGGTTCTCCCCGCCTTTTCCGCGCCGGCGCGATCCCGTCCCCTCGCGATTTCCCCACCTCTCCTCCATCCCCTCACGATTTTTCCCCTCACAATTTCTCGCCTCTCCTCCATCCCCTCGCGATTTTTCCCCTCACGATTTCCCCACCTCTCCTCCGTCCCCTCCCGATTTTCCCCCTCGCGGTTCTCCCGCCTTTCCCGCGCCCGCGCGATTCCCGTCCCCGCGCGATTCCTCCCCGCAGGAGGAAGGGCTCAAGCTGACCTTCCAGAAACATCGCCTGGGGCCCAACGGCGCCCAGCGGGCCGCCCAACCCCCCCAAGAAAAACAGCAAGAAACTGGTGGAGGTGAGGGCATTTTGGGGCCAAAAACCCCGCTTTTGGGGCGCCGCGGGAGTTCTGGGTCCCTCTGTGCCCAGATTCGTCACCGGGTTTGGGGGAAAACTGCAAAAAAATCGGGGCTTGCCGTTGGGCTTGGGGGCTGGTGATGGAATTTGGGAGGCTCCTCTAAGGTTTTTGGCGGCTTTCGCCAAAATTTGGGGGGCTCCTGTCAGGTTTTTGGGTTGTTTTCGGGGTTTCTGCCCAAATTTGGGGGGTTCCCATCGGATTTTGGGGTTTCCCATCGGATTTTGGGGATTCCCATCGGATTTTGGGGTTTCCCATTGGAATTTGGGTTTCCCATGGGAATTTGGGTGTTTCCTGTCAGGTTTTTGGGTTGTTTTTTGGGGTTTGTGCCCAAATTTGGGGGTTTCTCATCAGATTTTGAGGTTTCCCATCAGATTTTGGGGTTTCCCATCGGAATTTGGGGTTTCTCATCGGATTTTGGGGATTCCCATCGGATTTTGGGGTTTCCCATTGGAATTTGGGGTTTCCCATGGGAATTTGGGTGTTTCCTGTCAGGTTTTTGGGTTGTTTTCAGGGTTTGTGCCCAAATTTGGGGGTTTCTCATCAGATTTTGAGGTTTCCCATCAGATTTTGGGGTTTCCCATCGGAATTTGGGGTTTCTCATCGGATTTTGGGGTTTCCCATCAGAATTTGGGGTTTCCCATTGGAATTTGGGGTTTTCCATGGAATTTGGGTGTTTCCTGTCAGGTTTTTGGGTTGTTTTTGGGGTTTGTGCCCAAATTTGGGGGTTTCCCATCGGATTTTGGGGTTTCCCATCGGAATTTGGATGTTTCCCAGCAGATTTCGGGGTTGTTCCAGGCCTTGTGCCCAGATTTGGGGATTTTGGGGTTTGTAAAACAAAATTCTGATGTTTCCGGGCAGATTTTTTGCGTTGTTTTGGGGTTTTGCACCCAAATTTGGGGGTGGGAGTTTTTTGGGAGCCCCCGAGGGGTTCAGAGCATTGAAACCCCCCCCACCCCGGATTTTGGGGTGCCGCCGTTTCCACCCCGAATTTGGGCGGTTTCGCGCCGATTTCCGGTGCTTTTTCCCAAAACCCGTGTTTTTCCCCCCCAAGCTGGAGCTGCGCTGCCTCGAGGGGCTCCGGGACCCCCCGGGGGACCCCGAGGCCGCCGTGGGGGCCCCTCCCCCCCCCCACCGTGGCGGCGGCCCCGAATTCGCCGACCCCCGGCTGCTCCCGGTGAGCCCCGAAAGCGCCGGGATTCACCCCAGAACCGCGGGGCCCGCCCCAAACCCTCCCGAATTCACCCCGAATCCTCTTCTCGCCCCCCCACAGTTCGCGGAGCAGCAGCGGCGGGAGAAGTGGCACCCGGAAAAAGGTAATTTGGGAGCAGCCAAAATTCCCTAAAATCCCCAAAAACGGGGCCGGGGGGCGGGGCCAGATCCCTCTCCTCTCACCCAGGGGGGTCCTGGCTCCTCCCACTCATTCTGGGGGTGGGGCACGCCACAGAATTTGGGTTTTTTTTAGTAATTCTGGGGCATTTTAAAGTATTCTACGTGGCTTTTTTTTTAAATGTGAGGGTGCGTGGCTGACCCCGCCCATTTTAGCCCCGCCCCCTCATTAATAATTTGTTTTCCCTCCCTCCTCTCCAGTTCCTCCCCCTCCCCCCCCTCAGGTTTGGACCTTTCCAAGATGGTGGCGCTGATGGGGGGCGGAGCCAGCAGCGCAGGGGGCGTGGCCGCACCGTCCTTGGCCCCCGCCCCCACGCTTCCGGCCGGAAGCAGAAGAGGAAGCGGAAGCAGGAAGTGGGTGCTGCCCCCTGCTGGCCGACCCCATGCTGCCACCCACTTCCGACTCGGATTAAGCCCCGCCCCTTTTCCTGCCGGGGCCACGCCCCCCTCCCCATATTTATATAAATATGTAAAATGTCTCTGTGTCATAGGGGGGCGGGGGCGGGGGGCGGGGCTGAGCGGGGCGGGGGCCGGAGCGGGGCGGGGTCAATGCGGGCAGGGCTGGCGGGACGGGAGGGGCCTGGTGGGGTTTTTTTTTTTTAATAAAAGGTCTGGAAATGGAGCAACGCGTGATTATTTTCCCCCTAATTACCCGCTAATTAACCTCCTCGCCTGCCTCCCTCGATTCGCCCCGCGCCCTAATGAACGTCTTTAATTAAACGCCCGCAGTAATTAACGGTGCCCACACTCACGTTTCCCCGTCTGTGGCCGCCCGGCGGCGCTCGCCGAGCTCCCCTCGCGCCTTTGCCGCCATTTCCTGTCACGTGACCCCATCCCCTCACGGATTTCCCGCCTCTCCCCCGTCACGTGACCCCGTCCCCTCACGGGTTTCCCGCCTCTCCCCCATCACGTGACCCCGTACCCTCACGGGTTTCCCGCCTCTCCCCCATCACGTGACCCCGTCCCCTCACGGATTTCCCGCCTCTCCCCCATCACGTGACCCCGTCTCCTCACGGATTTCCCGCCTCTCCCCCGTCACGTGATACCGTCCCCTCACGGATTTACCCCCCTCTCCCCCGTCACGTGACCCCGCCCCCTCACGGATTTCCCGCCTCTCCCCTGTCACGTGACCCCGTCCCCTCACGGATTTCCCGCCTCTCCCCCGTCACGTGACCCCGTCCCCTCACGGATTTCCCGCCTCTCCCCCGTCACGTGACCCCGTCCCCTCACGGATCTCCCGCCTCTCCCCCGTCACGTGACCCCGTCCCCTCACGGATCTCCCGCCTCTCCCCTGTCACGTGACCCCGTCCCTTCACAGATTTCCCGCCTCTCCCCGGTCACGTGACGCAGGAGCGCCGCCATTTCTCCCCCCCTCCCCATTTATTATTTCCGTTTTGGGCTTTTTTGTTTGTTTTTCGTTTGTTTTTCGTTTGTTTTTTGAGGGGGGGTTCTTTTGGGTTTTTTTTTTGTTTTGTTTTTTTGAGTTTTTTGTTTTGGGTTTTTTGGGGTTTTTTTTTTTTTGGTTTTTTGAGGTTTTTTTTGTTTTTTTGTTTTTTTCAGTTCTTTTTTTGGGGGGGTTGGGTAGTTTGGGGTTCGTTTTGGGGTTTTTTGGGGGTTTTTTTGTTTTGGGTTATTAGGGTTTTTTCTGTTTTGTTTTGGGGTTTTTTTGTGATTTTTTTTGGGTTTTTTTTGTTTTGGGTTGTTTTGTTTTGTTTCGGGTTGTTTAGGGTTGGTTTGGGGTTCTTTTGTTTTGCGTTTTTTGGGTTTTTTTGTTTTGTTTTGCTTTTTTGAGTTTATTTGTTTTTGGTTGTTTTGTTTAGGTTTTTGTTTGTTTTTTTGGTTCTTTGTTGTTGTTTTGGGGTTTTCTGTTTTGTTTCGGGTTGTTTAGGGTTTGTTTGGGGGTTTTTTTGTTTTCCTTTTTTTTTGGGGTTTTTTTGTTTCGTTTTGCGTTTTTTGTGTTTTTTGGGTTTTTGGTTGTTTTGTTTAGGGTTTTGTTTCGTTTTTTTGTTCTTTGTTGTCGTTGTGGGGTTTTCTGTTTTGTTTCGGGTGTGTTTTGGGTTTCTTTGCCGTTCTTTCGCCATCCCCTGTCCCCACACCGCGGCCCCCCTCGGCTCCTTTCCCCTCCTCGCCCGGCACAGCAGCGGCCGCTCCCCGCCATCTCACGCTTCCCTCCCTCTCCCTCTCCACATCTCCCTCCTCCCTCCATCTCCCTCACCCTCTCCATCTCCCTCCTTCCTCTCCATCCCTCCCTTTCCGTTTCCTGCCTCCCACCATCTCCCTCCCCCTCTCCCTCTCTCTCCCTCTCCCTTTCCCATCTCTCCCTTTCCCATCTCTCCATTTCCCATCTCTCCCCTCTCTCCCTCTCCCCTCTCTCTTTCCCCTGTCTCCCTTTCCCTCTCTCCTCTCTCCCTTTCCCATCTCTCCATTTTCCATCTCTCCCCATCTCTCTCCCCTCTCTCCATTTCCCCTCTCCTCTCTCCCTTTCCCCTCTCTCCCTTTCCCATCTCTCCATTTCCCATCTCTCCCCCTTGCTCTCCCCTCTCCCTTTCCCCTCTCTCCCTCTCTCTCCCTCTCCATTTCCCATCTCTCCCTTTCCTCTCTCTCCGCTTTCCCCTCTCCCCTCTCCCCCTCTCTCTCCCCTCTCCTTTTCCCCTCACCCTTTCCCCTCTCTCCCCTTTCCCATCTCTCCCTCCCTCTCCCTTTCCCCTCTCTCCCCCTCTCCCCCTCTCTCTCTCTCTCCCTTTCCCCTCTCTCCCCCTCTCCCTTTCCCCTCTCTCCTCTCTCCCTTCCCCCTCTCTCCATTTCCCATCTCTCCATTTCCCCTCTCTCCCTCTCTCCTCTCTATCTCCTCTCTCCCTTTCCCCTCTCTCCCTCTCTCCTCTCTCCCTTTCCCCATTTCTCCCTTTCCCATCTCTCCCCCTCTCCCTTTCCCTTCTCTCCTTTTCCCCTCTCTCCCTTTCCCCTCTCTCCCTTTCCCATCTCTCCATTTCCGATCTCTCTCCTCTCTCCATTTCCCCTCTCTCCCTTTCCCCTCTCTCTCCCTCTCCCCCTCTCCCTCCCTCTCCCTTTCCCGCCGCCTCCCCTCCCCCCATCACGGCCCTCGCGTCACGTGACGCGCCGCCGGCCCCGCCCCTTCCGGGGGCGCCTCACGCGCCCTTTCCCGCCTCTCCCCGCGGTCACGTGACGACGGAACCGTTTCCTCCCCCCCTCCCCCTCCCCTCACCGGTTTTACCGATTTTTCCCCCTCCGTTTTTTTTTTGTTTTTAGGGTTTTTTTAACCGTTTCCTGCCCGTCACGAGGCACGGCCGCTGCCCCCCCTCAGCTCCGCGCCCGTCCCGCCCTTTTCCCCGCCACCCCGGAAGCGGAAGCTCCCCTCAGGCCGCGCTTCCGGCGGGCGCCGCGGCGCGGGAGGAGGAGGAGGAGGAGGAGGAGGAGGCGGCGGCGATCCGGGGAGGAGGAGGGGGGGCTCCCGGGGTCGGGGCCGATCCCGGACGAGCCCGAGGGTCCCCGGGGCGGGCCGCTGGGCCCCGGGGCCGGGCCCGGCGATGGCGCTGAGCCTGGACCGCGAGGCCTTCGCGCGGCGGCTGCGGCGGCTCTACGCCAGCTGGCAGGTGGGGGAGGGGGCGCGGGGCGGGGGGGAGGGGCAGTGGGGTGGGGGAGGGGCGGGGGGGGGAACCCTGAGGGGAGAGGGGCAGTGGGGTGGGGGAGGGGCGGGGGGGGGAACCCTGAGGGGGGAGGGGCAGTGGGGTGGGGGAGGGGCGGGGGGGGTCCTGAGGGGAGAGGGGCAGTGGGGTGGGGGGAGGGGCGGCGGGGGGGATCCTGAGGGGGAAGGGGCAGTGGGGGTGGGGGAGGGGCGGGGGGGGATCCTGAGGGGAGAGGGGCAGTGGGCGGGGGGAGGGGCGGGGGGGGATCCTGAGGGGGAAGGGGGCAGTGTGGGTGGGGGAGGGGGCGGGTGGGGGGATCCTGAGGGGGGGAGGGGCAGTGGGGGTGGGGGAGGGGCGGCGGGGGGAGGTTTGGGGGTTTGGGGGGGGGGCTGAGGGGAATTTGGGGTAAATGTGGGAGAATGGGGGGGGTTGGGGGTGAATTTCGGGGGGGTCTAAGGGGAATCTGGGGGGTTTGAGACGGATTTTGGGGAGTTGGGGCGGACTTGGGGGATTTGGGGTACATTGGGGGGGGCTTGAGGGGAATTTGGGGTAGATTTGGGGGGGCTGAGGGGAATTTGGGGGCGTTTGAGGGGAATTTGGGGCGTTTGAGGGCAATTTGGGGGTTTTGAGGGGAATTTGGGGGTTTTGAGGGCAATTTGGGGGTTTTGAGGGCAATTTGGGGGTTTGAGGGGAATTTTGGGGTTTTGAGGGGAATTTGGGGGTTTTGAGGGGGATTTGGGGGTTTTGAGGGCAATTTTGGGGGGTTTGGGGCTGCTGCAGGGGGTTTTTTGGGGCGATTTGGGGTGAGTTTTCGGGGGGATTTGGGGCGGGGCCTGAGGCCGCCCCGCCCCCCCAGAAAGGCGAGGATGAGTTCGGGGGCGTCGATGCCATCGTGGTGGCCGTGGGCGTGGACGAGGAGATCGTCTACGCCAAGTCCACGGCGCTGCAGGTGAGGGGCAAAGGCCAGGGGCACCCCGAAATCCCTGGGGAAAGCACCAAAATCCTGGGGGAAAACCCAGAATTCCTGGGGAAAATACCAGAATCCCTGGGGAAAAACCCAAAATCCTGGGGAAAAACCCAGAATTCCTGGGGACAGTCCCAAAATTCTGAGGAAAACCCCCAAATCCCTGGAGAAAATACCAGAATCCCTGGGGAAAACACCAAAATCCTGGGGAAAATCCCAAAATTCCTGGGGACAATTCCAAAATCCTGAGGAAAAACCCAAAATCCCTGGAGAAAATACCAGAATCCCTGGGAAAACACCAAAATCCTGGGACAAATCCCACATCCTCATCCTTTTTGGGGTTCCCTGCTCCCTTTTGGGGTTTTTTGTCCCTTTTGGGGTTTTCTGGTCCTTTTTGGGGTTCCTGCTCCCTTTTGGGGTTTTCTGGTCCTTTTTGGCGTTCCCTGGTCCCTTTTTGGGGTTTTTTGTCCTTTTTGGGGTTTCCCTGCTCCCTTTTGGGGTTCCCCCTGTCAGTTTTGGGGTTCCTGTGTCATTTTTGGGGTGTCTGTGGCCACATTTGGGGTGTTCCTGTCTGTGTTTGGGGTTCCTGGGCTGGTTTGGGATTTCCCTGAGATTTTTTGGGGTTTCTCTGTCAGTTTTTGGGGTTTCCCTGAGGTTTTTGGAATTTCTCTGAAATTCCTTGGGGCTCCTGGGCTGTTTTTGGGGTTACTGAGCTGGTTTCTGGGGTTTCCCTGATGGTTTTTTTTGGGGTTCCTGGGCTGTTTTTGGGGTTCCTGGTTGGTTTTTGGGGTTTCTCTGATGTTTTTTTGGGTCTCCCTGAGGTTTATTTGGGATGTCCTCGTCACTTTTTTTGGGTTTCTCTGAGGTTTTTTGGGGTTTTCCTGGGTTTTTTTGGGTTCCTGGTTGGTTTTTGGGTTTCTCTGAGGTGTTTTGGGGGTCTCCCTGACGTTTTTTTGGGGTGTCCCCGTTTTCGGGGTGCCCCAGATGTGGCTCTTCGGGTACAAGCTGATGGACACGGTGATGCTGCCCTGGGTTCCTGGGCAGTTTTTGGTGTTTCCCTGATGGTTTTTGGGGTTC